>NC_059212.1:34230754-34375754 GCF_020615455.1 Coregonus clupeaformis
ACTGGGTGAAAGTGTTGTGGTCAGATGAGACCAAAATCGAGCTCTTTGGCATCAACTCAACTCGCCGTGTTTGGAGGAGGAATGCTGCCTATGACCCCAAGAACACCATCCCCACCGTCAAACATGGAGGTGGAAACATTATGCTTTGGGGGGGGGGGGGTTTCTGCTAAGGGGACAGGACAACTTCACCGCATCAAAGGGACGATGGACGGCGCCATGTACCGTCAAATCCTGGGTGAGAACCTCCTTCCCTCAGCCAGGGCATTGAAAATGGGTCGTGGATGGGTATTCCAGCATGACAATGACCCAAAACACACAGCCAAGGCAACAAAGGAGTGGCTCAAGAAGAAGCACATTAAGGTCCGGGAGTGGCCTAGCCAGTCTCCAGACTTTAATCCCATAGAAAATCTGTGGAGGGAGCTGAAGGTTCGAGTTGCCAAACGTCAGCCTCGAAACCTTAATGACTTGGAGAAGATCTGCAAAGAGGAGTGGAACAAAATCCCTCCTGAAATGTGTGCAAACCTGGTGGCCAATTACAAGAAACATCTGACCTCTGTGATTGCCAACAAGGGTTTTGCCACCAAGTACTAAGTAATGTTTTGCAGAGTGGTCAAATACTTATTTCCCTCATTAAAATGCAAAATAAATTTATAACATTTTTGACATGCGTTTTTCTGGATTTTTTTGTTGTTATTCTGTCTCTCACTGTTCAAATAAACCTACCATTAAAATTATAGACTGATCATGTCTTTGTCAGTGGGCAAACGTACAAAGTGGGCAGACGTACAAAATCAGCAGGGGATCAAATACTTTTTTTCCCTCACTGTACAATTTACACCCTGAGCAGACAATGGTGAAATCTATTCAAAAACCACCTCAGGTCAAAAACATAATATAGCCTATTGAAGTCTATCTCTACTGTTAACATTCATGGAGATAATGGCATCTTTACTCTCAGGGGCACAATTAATAGTCTGTGGAAAAGCAGCATTATTCCTCAAATTATCATGCAGTGACAGGTCAAGGACAACAGTCCGACACCATGCCACAATCTCCCTATAAAGAGAGGTGTGTGTGTGTGTATGTGTGTGTCCGAGACGGCACACCAACAATGACAGTTGATCCTGGTGCTTGTCAGCCCAGTTTCTCTGTGAGAGAGAGAGACAGACTAGCTGATCAGATAAATCTACAGTGCTGTCTTTGAGGTCTGCAGGGAGCATGGCAATACTCAACACTTTGTTACTGTATCCTGAATAAAATACATCAAGGATAAAAAATATATTATTCAGTTTGGGTGTGTGTACACTAAGATAGTAGCTTAGATTGAGAGTGAGTAACCTTGTTTTGTGTGGAAAGAGATAGA
This sequence comes from Coregonus clupeaformis, assembly GCF_020615455.1. Lineage (NCBI taxonomy): Eukaryota > Metazoa > Chordata > Actinopteri > Salmoniformes > Salmonidae > Coregonus > Coregonus clupeaformis. The sequence continues at coordinate 34,232,118 of NC_059212.1, forward strand.
AATATAGAGGAAACTAATATTATTAGGTGGATAGTGGGTAAAACGAGAGGCCTTTGTCCTTGTAATGTGTCGGTATGTGGTGAACGATCACTACATGACTCATCGCTTTCTACCTCACCCCCTCTCTCTCTCTATCTCTCTCACACACACACACACACACACACACACAAAGTGCTCCAGCATATCTAGTCCTGGCAATGTAGATGATGAACCATATAATTCAATGAATTTGACCAATCTCACTGTTAGTGATTATGCAGAGAGAGTGAAGGAGAGAAAGGGTGTGATCAGCTACTTCCCTTCGAGTCTTGCATTCCATCACTTGATCTTAAAAAACTGCAACCAGGGACAAAGCTCACACGTTCAGTTCCAGGTTTACTGCTGCTCTGCTCAAAAATACCACTATCAGAATCTAACTCCCTTCAGCAAATACATACAATGACTGTATGAAGCTTTGTCTTTCAGTTCTACAGGCAGGCCTCCCTTTCCTCACAGCTGACGTGTGTGTGTGTGTGTGTGTGTCTATCACACCACCGACTTGGGCGTATGGGTCAACCCCTCCTAATAGCTGTGTCTGTCTCATGCTGTCCCACACTGATCCTGGGTCTGTAGATAAGACAGGACAGGAGAGGAGAGGACAGCTGGACAAACAGACAGCGAATGTTTAAGGACTAGGCGTTCCTGTACTCACTCTCAGGGCGTTGTGGGGCCATTGGGAGGGGGGCATCACCCAGTCCTGCTATCACCACAGTGGAATTGGGTGCAAACCTTATCTCTCCGTACTTATGACAGTGCGGTTTCTTGACATATAGTTATCTTGTTGTATAGTTCAAGTGTACAGACTTTCGTTTAAAAAAATGACATCTGCTTACACAGGGGTGCAAGCTTGAGGAGTGTATATTCTTACATGTCCTATTTACGTTAGAGGAATTACATTGTTATATCCTGTTTATAGCATTCTATTTCTCCCCATTCACTTGAACTGGGAGCTGTCTAGGCATCAATAGCAGTCCCAGCTAGATACAGGACTGATCCTCCTCCTCTGCCTTTCTCTCATCACTCTCTCCAATGAACTTGGACAACCACACAATCACAACTTTCCTTGAACACGCTGGGGGTTTCAGTCAGTGTAGTCTAGAATGTGATGAGAGTTTTATGGCTCTACTCCGGGCTGTGTGATGCTGCTGCGATCTGAACGTAATGGAGAGTATATGAAAGTAGAAGGTTTAAGCATTAAGCAGGGAGAGTGGATACCCGACCCAGCCGACCCATCTGTGTCTCTCTGTAATGATTCAGGCTCCTTTTATTATTTTATTCAGCTCAGTCCCTGAAAAGCCCCAGGTCTCAATTAGGATCCACATCCACACCAGCTGCTCTGGATCCCCCATCAGCCCTCATCCGCTACGCCGCTGAGCCCAGCGTTATCAAAGCCTTCTCTGAACATCGCTCTGAGGGGAGAGAGTTGCACTGAGGGGCACTGTTACTATGCCATGACTATTCAAGGAGACGCTACCAAAGAAATCCATTCTGTCACTATAATATAATATAATATGCCATTTAGCAGACGCTTTTATCCAAAGCGACTTACAGTCATGTGTGCATACATTTTTACGTATGGGTGGTCCCGGGGATCGAACCCACTACCCTGGCGTTACAAGCGCCATGCTCTACCAATTGAGCTACAGAGGACCACTATGGTAGGAGTATTTCAAGGAGATAGTGCCAAAGCTCTGATTGTATTATCACTATATAGTATTATCACTATGTTGTATAATCACTATGTAGTATTATTTCTATGATATGACTATTCAAGGAGATATATCCAATGCTCTTAGGGGCTGATTCCCAACAGAGTTAAGCGTACATGGAACGTAATTCCCTTTTTATGCACTTCTCTCTGTGTATTCTGACCTTGAATTTAAGCATGAGAATAGCATGCTATAAACGTGATCTCCGTCTTTTATAGTATTTCAACAATGGTTTCACTTTCACACGTGCCTCTAACTTAACAAATTACTGTACTTTATATGGATTATTATCGTGACAAATGTACTGATGGGGTCACAATGGAAATACAACTAAATCAAAAAAAGTATTATTACTCTCACAATTTCACACATTTAAAAAATTGATATTCCCCCATTTTACGATTGACAAGCAATTCCCTTATTCCACCACATGGCACTGTGCGTACGCTTGGTCATGGCTGTGTGTAAATCTATTCTCACTCTCAAGCAAACGTTCATATTGATAAGTCTCACACTTTGCGTGGAAATTATCCCACGCATGGTTTATACACAGATTTGTGCCTACGCATGATTGATAAATGAGGCCCTAGGAGTCGAGGGAGAGGGTTTATAGCGAGGTCCTTTAGTGTCCTTTAGTGGGATTGGACTCATCCATTTACCTGAGAATCAATTCCTTCTGGGGACGACCTTGTCGGGTTGTAGAATGTTTGCTTGGGAAAAAGGACACCTCTAGTGTCTCCAACTAATCAGCTGTCTGTCGCCATTGCCCTGCTCTGGTACCAGTGTGTGTGTGTAATGGAATGATATGCCATTTTATTAGATATTGTTAATATTGTGGTAACGCTTTACCTTCAGCTGCTCTTATACCTGTGTAGTAAAGCTGTAATTACTATGGTAATAGATAACTTAGTAATAGCTTTGTAATTAATGACATAAGAAGTGGCAAAAAGGTAGGCTATATAAAATAGTTTCGAGATTCACAGGGTTGGGTAGGTTACTTTCTAAATGTGATCCGTTAGTTACTAGTTACCTGTCCAAAATTTTAATCAGTAGCATCACTTTTGGATTACCCAAACTCAGTAATGTAATGTGATTACTTTCAGTTAAGAAGAATTGGAAGAAGACAAAAATGAATATTACCAATTGAACGACATCTATTGCAGGATAAATCAACTTTAGAATTTACATAGCTGCCCATAAATGGATGTTGGATATTAGTATTTGGGTTGGTTATGTAGGCTTCTTCTAATCCATTGCTTTCGACTACAGATAATAATACGATTATGCTACAGTGAGGGAAAAAAGTATTTGATCCCCTGCTGATTTTGTACGTTTGCCCACTGACAAAGACACGATCAGTCTATAATTTTAATGGTAGGTTTATTTGAACAGTGAGAGACAGAATAACAACAAAAAAATCCAGAAAAACGCATGTCAAAAAAGTTATTGTGGAGAACAGGAGGGCTTCTTAAAGAAAAACTAACAGGTCTGTGAGAGCCGGAATTCTTACTGGTTGGTAGGTGATCAAATACTTATGTCATGCAATAAAATGCAAATTAATTACTTAAAAATCATACAATGTGATTTTCTGGATTTTTGTTTTAGATTCAGTCTCTCACAGTTGAAGTGTACCTATGATATAAATTACAGACCTCTACATGCTTTGTAAGTAGAGAAAACCTGCAAAATCGGCAGTGTATCAAATACTTGTTCTCCCCACTGTATATCTTTACAATAAAACACCAAAGTCTGACAGATTTCCAGTCATTACAATTAATTGAATAACCATTGATCTTCAAGAATAGGACTTGGAAATATAGATTAGCTCAATTGTTTTATCTGAGCATCTGGGGTTCCATGCAAGATATCACCTCGTGGGGCATCAATGATCATGAGGAAGGTGAGGGATCAGCCCAGAACTACACGGCAGGACCTGGTCAATGACCTGAAGAGAGCTGGGACCACAGTCTCAAAGAAAACCATTAGTAACACACTACGCCGTCATGGATTAAAATCCTGCAGCGCACGCAAGGTCCCCCTGCTCAAGCCAGCGCATGTCCAGGCCCGTCTGAAGTTTGCCAATGACCATCTGGATGATCCAGAGGAGGAATGGGAGAAGGTCATGTGGTCTGATGAGACAAAAATAGAGCTTTTAGGTCTAAACTCCACTCGCCGTGTTTGGAGGAAGAAGAAGGATGAGTACAACCCCAAGAACACCATCTCAACCGTGAAGCATGGAGGTGGAAACATCATTCTTTGGGGATGCTTTTCTGCAAAGGGAACAGGACGACTGCACCGTATTGAGGGGAGGATGGATGGGGCCATATATCGCGAGATCTTGGCCAACAACCTCCTTCCCTCAGTAAGAGCATTGAAGATGGGTCGTGGCTGGGTCTTCCAGCATGACAACAACCCGAAACACACAGCCAGGGCAACTAAGGAGTGGCTCCGTAAGAAGCATCGCAAGGTCCTGGAGTGGCCTAGCCAGTCTCCAGACCTGAAGCCAATAGAAAATCTTTGGAGGGAGCTGAAAGTCCATATTGCCCAGCGAGAGCCCCGAAACCTGAAGGATCTGGAGGTCTGTATGGAGGAGTGGGCCAAAATCCCTGCTGCAGTGTGTGCAAACCTGGTCAAGACCTACAGGAAACGTATGATCTCTGTAATTGCAAACAAAGGTTTCTGTACCAAATATTAAGTTCTGCTTTTCTGGTGTATCAAATACTTATGTCATGCAATAAAATGCAAATTAATTACTTAAAAATCATACAATGTGATTTTCTGGATTTTTGTTTTAGATTCAGTCTCTCACAGTTGAAGTGTACCTATGATATAAATTACAGACCTCTACATGCTTTGTAAGTAGGAAAACCTGCAAAATCGCAGTGTATCAAATACTTGTTCTCCCCACTGTATACTCAATACACACAAATCTATGTAAGGAATGGAATTTAAGAATATATACATATATGGACAAGCAATGACAGAGCGGCATGGACTAAGATACAGTAAAGTATTAGACAGTACAGTAAAATGAAAATGTGGCTAAAGTGTCCCTTGGCTCGTGGTGGAATGAAACGCTGTGCATGCAGGGCTGCTGCGTTTTTATCTGCTGCTCGTTTAAACAGGGGACATTATCTGTGATAACCAGATGTCCGAGGCCGTGGGGAGCGGGAGGGGTGCATGGCTGATCCTAGTCATATGACACTGGCCTAAAGCCTTGGTGTGGTACTTGGAACCCCTTTGTCCAATACTGAGTGAGGCTTCAAAATCAGGCTCTTTATCAAGCTGGTCCTCTTATGCCTTTGAGCAGCAAATGTCCAGTCTAGATCAATATTGAGCAGACTAGATGACATATCTGTGAGTAAACTGGTGTATTTGAAGTAGTGTTTGATTATGAACGTGTATTAAGCTTAAACAAAAAGCTAACACTGCTTACACCCCTTTGACTCACCTGAAACACAGACAGCGACACAGGACATAGACTATAGCAGTGGTCACCAACCTTTTCTGAGTAAAGATCACTTTGCAGTGAAAAAGCAAGCCGAGATCTACCACTGTGATTTCTTTTTTTAAACATGACTTGTAACATTAACCTAATAAAAATTAGGTTCGTGCAGTAGTAGCTTAATAAATTATCACAGCATATTGGCTATATGCCTGGCCTGCCAATATTGTTCTTCTCAGACCATATTATAATTCAAAACTCGAGCTTTGATAACAAAATAGATCAGTTGGTGTAACACTTGCGAGGCACAGCTGAGCATAAATTGAAATAATTTGCAAATAACTTGCTTTTTTATTTTACTGGACTGATGGTACCTGCATCTGATGGTCATGGTGCTTTCAAGACAACTGGGAACTCGGAAAAAAATGACATCAGTGATCTTCTGGTCGGAAATCCGGAGCTCAAGAAAGATACCCGTTTCCGATTTGGAATTCCGAGTTGTACGACCGTTGAAAACAATTTTTGCCAGTCGGATCTCGCTTTCTTATGAGTTCCCAGTTGCCTTGAACGCACTGAAGTCGGAAGTAGGAGATTTCCGAGTTCCTAGTTGTTTTGAACATAGCATTAGTCTCAGCGGAGGGAGGGAGAGAGCAGTAGAGGGTCCACCTCTCCCGGTCCATACTTTCTCCTTCCTTTCCTCCGGTGAGACTGACCAGAGAGAGGGGACACCGTCTTCCACCTGATGGCGAAACTCGAGTCGCACCGCATCTGCCTCATGCACAAAATCATGTTGTTCCTATGACCAGAGAAAGTTAAATACTCCTTGATATTAAAATAGACACGACAAGCTGCTAATAATAATAAAAACACAGGGCTATCGATACTTGGCTACTCATTCATTGCAGCGCCAGTGGAAGTAGGGAGAAGCACATTTTATGTTTTGTAATAGTGTTGAATAAAAACAGTGATGATAGTCAAATAAAAATGTAGACATGAACTCACTCATAAAAACAGCAGCTCTTTGCTGTATTCTTTGATAGTCTCTCTCTCTAGTCAATGTTTTAAAAGTTATGAATCTCACGTAGGCTAGTATCAAACTTTGCTGTGGCCGGTGTTGTGGAAACTGTAGGCACGGTGATTTGAGCTATCTGATTGGCCAGCGCAGTAGGCGCACTCGATTTTGCGACAGATCTCCCAGTCCTTCGGGTAGGTGGAGTTTGTCTTTTCAGACAAATGAAATGGTTCAAAATGTGAACATTTTGCATACCCGGTGCGCAGGGCTTCTGAATCAAGTGCACCTACCGCCAACAGAGCAACACGAATAAATAAAAAAAGGAGCGCAAGCACTTATCGTTGGCTTTTCTACAGAAATGTTTGGTGATCAACAAGGAATGCCTTGAAGATCGACCAGAAATGTTTGGTGATCGACTAGGAATGCCTTGACGATGGTGTACAGTCGTTGTTTTCTTGCTGATGTGGGGCCCTCCAAGCATCACAGAAATGGCCCCTTAGGACATGATTGACATCCCTGCTATGGATGTACTCATACCTCTAGGGATCCATGAGAAGAATGCCAAATCATTTCTCATTATCTTTCTTACAGAAAAGACACCCAATTGTGAAATAGTTTTGCCTGGCTACCCAGACTTCTTGCTCTGGCCAAACGCTACGCTATGCCATGCCCATGGACGTTAGTTTCTTCTCCGCAATGAGTCTGGATCTGAATACCTCCCAGACCCTTCACCGAATGCAAATACATTCAAGGCCGTCTGATTGGTCCAGAAACCGATGGGTTGGGCCAGAACACACCACTAAGGTATATTAAGAACTGGAGACCACGTCCAAGATGTCTGCCCATTATTTTCAAGGTAATCTACTCACGCCGATTCATGGACAGTCTATATCCGGGTGGCATCCGGTTTATACAGACCAACATGACATGCGCACTAGCACTCATTACGCACAGGAAGCAGGGGATGTCATCACGTTATCCAAAAACATGGCAGACAGTGGATGAATATAAAATGTTATTACTGTCTGCTGTGAGTGATGGAAAAAAATAATCCTCAACTACAATTACTTGAATAATTCAATGGATGTTTTGTGCACAAAGGTGATGACTAGAGTGTCTTATTATGGATTTTCAAATCTGAGTCCTCAATGTGGCCGTCTATGGAAATTGTCTTTCTGGGCCGGGAGTCAGTTAAACTGCAGTACCAAAGCAAAACTGTAGGAGCAGTCGAGACCGTGCTTGTAGACCGGAAACCTTGGCTCCTTGGAACACCTGGGTAAAGCTGCAGTTTGAAAATTCGTCATTGGCTTTGATACTCTAATTGGTTAGAGACGATCCAATTGCTGATGACTTTGTTTTGTACAACACCACTGGTCACCACAAACGATTTCAATGATGGCAGTCTAGAATAAAGTATGTTGTATAAGAGCAGAGGAAGAATTTTGTATGAGTCATCTGGCTAGAAATAGTAGGCCTCATGAGGTCCATTTTGAAAGTACAAATGGGGAAATCATGTCCTTTCACTATTTGGGTTCAGAAAGTATTTCTAGGCCTGTTGGCCTGTGTGGATCAATAAACACATGAGGCAGAGGAAGTGAACTATAACATCAACAGCATAAGAGCCTTGGAAATATTAGTATTCTCTCCAAGTAAATAAAAATACATGTCTGTTACAGAGTTGAAACCGGGCACAGTAGTAGGGTTTATAGGTTACTGTTCAGATATAAAACAAGTTCAGATAAGAAAGAAAGAAAGACTATCGTTTGATTTTTATTTAGAGCAAGTGACATAAGCAAAAGAGGTAAGTCATTATTCTCGGGTAGCGCGAGGGAGAGCACTAACGAGCTTGACATGCCCTTTGCTCTAGATCAAAGCTCGAGCATCGCTTAGGTCTGGGCCATTATGACCGCCGGCACATTCCGCTGTGGTCATAGGGCGAGGGACATCTCTCCACTATAGGTCGCACCTCATCAGCTGCTCCGATGAGTCATGGCATGCCATCCCTGGTTAGGAACTGTCGGCATGTAGATGCGCTATTCAGCTATAGGCTACAGAACAGTCTCTCCTGCCGACATACTCGTAGTTATTGTCCATGAGTATTCATAGCCCCATGAATAGGTTATTAAAGCACTCAGTGGAGCAGCTCGTGTTATTATACAGGGATAGCCCATTGTTGAAAAATCCATTCCTGTGCTGCATGCGCTAGCAGGCTATTGGAGGCAGCAATGCATGAACCAGTCACATGCTTTTAGACTCATAAAGGTGTGACGGTTAAGCCAGGTGCCGGCCCATAACAAAACAATACGATTTTTTTTAGAGACTGCAATAGGTCTATAGTCCTACAATAAAACAATGTGATAATGTTAAAACCCTCGTCTGCTAACAGACACAATATGCTGATATTATAATGCAATTGATCCAATGCACCTCATTTGAATCGAGGGAGTCCTACAATAAAACAATGTGATAATGTTAAAACCCTCGTCTGCTAACAGACACAATATGCTGATATTATAATGCAATTGATCCAATGCACCTCATTTGAATCGAGGGAGGAATAAATGTATAGGCCTTAATGACATAAAATAAACTATGTAAATGCAGCCCTTATTGCTCAATGACTGGCCACGAAACTTACCTTAGTAACCACATTCTGCATGAGTCCCGTATGCAGCTCAAAGGTCCACTCCTTGCACATACAATGTTGCAGATGCCTGGCTGTATCATTGTGGGTGCCATTGTAATAAACGTACGCCGCTGTTCGCGGGAAACTATTATTTGGACCATGAAATAAAGAGGAAGGAATTATAGTCAAATTAGTCGTGTTTGCCGTTAGCGGAACACATGTGTTATTCGGTTGAGCAAGAAGGAATTCGTCAGAGTACTGGCTGAATCCAATAAATAACGCCGGAATCCATGTTAGCACGATTAGCTGTCTCTGATACTTCCCAAACCCCCCGAGAAAAGGCAAGACACAATCGTCGATACGTGTGAGCAATCCCGGCAACTCTGTTTCGGGGGACACGAAGCCGTTCTCTGGTTGATGGTCCTCCGTCTCGAGCTGCACCACGGCCATCGCGGTTTCGCTCATGGATGCGTCTGTAGCGCAGCCGGGTTGGCAGTGCTACCCGTCCACTCCAAAATGCGTCAATGCCCCGGCTCTGGTGGTGAAAGCCTTGTGCAAGCAACCACTGAAATTTAAATAAGACACACTTCTTTATGATCAGGACTCCCTGTGCTCCTGTTTAGATGGACTCCATGGACTATTGCCACTGAACGAAGTGCACTAGGCTACTTGAGTGACAGCAAGCAGGTTTAAATGCAGGCTGGCAAATTTCCAAGATCAGAATAAACAAGCGCGACAACATGCGGCGAGGGAAGTTTTTAATCACCAATATTTCCTTCTGCTGGATAGGCTACATCTCATTAGCATACAATTGTGCCGGAAGAAGTAGTAAGCCTTGGGAGGGAGTAAAACACTGCCCCTTTCTCGAGGGCGCTACAGGTAACACATCTGTCCAAATTGTGAAATACAGTCCTCTGACGTTCTGTAAACACATAGCCTATTCCTTCTTCCCGACCACGTCATCCGATATATAGAAAGTTAAATGTACATCAGACATATTGAGTAATTTTCACAGTGGTGGAGTGCCACGGACAGATTCTGTAATTGCAGAATAAGAAGAAAGATACAAACATTTAACCGGCTGGTAAACTAGAGGCGGAACTTTGAGCAACCCTCCGGCTTTGTCTGTCGCTCACTCGCAGCAGTGCATACGCCGACAGGGTGCATAACAAGGCTTTGGCTCTTTATAGCGACAAAGGTCTCCATTGTTATGTGTTTAGCCTAGGAGACGTTTAGTAGGCCCAGTGGCCTGTCCTTATATATATGACAATAGCAGGTCTGTCATAGTGGAGGGAAAGGAGAAGAGAGGATGCAATTGAGTTGAGATTTGTTTTAAGGGGGTGGACCTACTGTCACACACATGCAAGGGGTTATTTTACTATTACACACAGAGAGATCTACAGCGAGAGAGAGACATTAATGTCATCTGTGCAATATAGTCAGTCAACCACATATTATTTTATGAGCTTTACTACATATTATTTCAGTAATGATTAACTATAATATATGGCTCCCGAGTGGCACAGTGGTCTAAGGCACTGCATCGCAGTGCTAGCTGTGCCACTAGAGATCCTGGTTCGAATCCAGGCTCTGTCATAGCCGGCCGCAACCAGGAGACCAATGTGGCGGCGCACAATTGGCCCAGGGTAGGGGAGGGAATGGCCGGCAGGGAGGTAGCTCAGTTGGTAGAGCATGGTGTTTGCAACGCCAGGGTTGTGGGTTCGATTCCCACGGGGGGCCAGTATGAAAAAATTAAATAATGTATGCACTAACTGTAAGTCGCTCTGGATAAGAGTGTCTGCTAAATGTATAAATACAAAACTGTAAACCAAACCTGTAAATAATTTGAAATCAATATGAAGTACATGATTTAAAGAGCAACTGCCCCTAAAAACCAACTTCTCATTTAGAAAACACCCTATGTGGCATCGATTTGAGTAAGAAACATTTATTATACTGTCAAAATTGACTACAAAGTGTAAATTGAATAATTTTGGACATAAAGACTTGTGGTTGTGACTGCATCACAAGGTAAATGAAGGTTGGGTTTGTTTCAATCTGCCCACAGCTGGATCATCAGTTTTGGAGTGCAGCTGCACGTGACCTGATCTTAATGCCTTTGGTAAATGTGGGTTGACTTTGGATATCCCTATGGGGCTAGTTAGGGACTATCTGTAAAATACACAATGTACATGGGACAATATGTTAAAATGCCCATAGCTCCAAATTTCAATGACTTAAAAACATCAAACCAACTCTAAATTGTAGAAATCCATATACAAATATTGAAAGCATTTAATGAGAAAACTAAAAGATGTGCAACATGAAAATATGGTCTCATTTACATTGTGTAATTAATTGGCGGTCCCTAACTAGCCCCGGAGATAGGCTATCCAAAGACAAACCAACTTTGCCACGGTCATACTCACACCAGCAGGCTGAAGCTAATTGGCGAAATAATTTGGCTAATTCTTCCTACCTGCAAACCCGAGACACCCAGATCAAACCACATCCCAAAACCAACTCACATTTGAATTCAGTCATTTGCAAATGTTTGCCACAACAGTTCGCCAGAGTTTTTTTTCTGGCAAACAACTCTCTCACAACTCTCTCAAAATTCTATTTGAATCTGTGCCAAACCTGTGGCAATAATATTTATTGCCAGTAGTGGCAAACAGTTTACCAGAAGCCGTTTCTGGAGAACTCATGTGTTCCAAGACCAGTAACCATTGATGACTAGTCAGGGGGAGAAGAAAAATCAGTAGGAAAATGGAAACCAAGTTATCTAGCTAGCTAAGTTAACCACCAAAGTTGTCCAGTGAGTGTCTAACTTATTAATTAAACTTCCTTATAAACAAAAAAAATGTTAGCTGCCTGGTTATGTCATGTTTAATAGGATATAGTGAAATTATATCAGTTTCAATCTGTCAGCACCACTGGCTAGCTAGCTGGTGGCTAGTGCTTAGCTAGCTGGCTAGTGCTTAGCCAGCTGGTTAACTAACTAATGATTTGCCTAAACACTTATTTTTAGGTGAATACGTTGCTGTCTTTTAATACCAAATATGCTAGTGTCACTGTTCAGTAGCATGTCAGTTAGCACAACAGCTAAGGTAACAACAATATGAGCTGACTTGACATCAAAGCAAAACTTCACTTTTGGATACCCTTCCTCTACCTGTGGTGTTGGAAGAGGCTGATTTGGGAAGAGGAAGCATCAACACCCTGGAAAGATGTTTGTGGTGCACTCACTCATAACACTTTTTTGAGAGATACATTAATGGATTGTCTTCAAGCTTGATAAGGTAAGCAAATGCATGTTTTATTTTCATAAATGTAGCCTATACATTCAGTATGTCACAATTAGATATTTAATTACTTTAAACGAATAGCTAGCTAGCTCATCTTGATAATGTGTTGTTCTCTTTCTAGAAGAATCAGTTACAAGGAAAAAATACAGATTGAGGCCTTCAGTCCAACTGAGGACAGAGAAATGTGCACCAGGTCAAGGCTTTTTGTATGAATGGCTTTGTGATGTCAGTTAACAATCATTCATTTTGGGAAAATATTATGAATTGCCATATAAAGCATAACTCAATATGATGTAGCTTTTTTTCAGCCAAGCCTTATACACCTGAGTCAGGAAGAAGAGACAACTAGTAGAACTTGCTCTTAATTATGAAGACCCCAGTCTAGATTGAAGATCATAGTTATTTTGTTTTAATAAACTGTGTTGATGCTTGGCTGGAGAAAAACCTTGTATACTGTGGCTCTCTAGAAACAGTTGACCACACATTTAAAGGTAGATTTAGTACATTTTAGTCATTTAGCAGACGCTCTTATCCAGAGCGACTTACAGTTAGTGAATTCATACATGTTTTTTTATAAATAAATAAAATTGTGGGAAACAAACCCACATCCCTGCCGGCCAAACCCTCCCCTACCTTGGACGACGCTAGACCAATTGTGCACCACCCATGGGTCTCCCGGTCGCGGCTGGCTGCGACAGAGCCTGGACTCGAACCAGGATCTCTAGTGCCACAGCCTTAGACCACTGCGCCACTCGGGAGTCAGGTAGGCCTTAGTCAGGTAGGCCTTAGTCCCAGTTTATGCTAGCTACATTGTTTGTTTATAAAGCATTTATACAAGGCAGAAACATTGTTTCCTTGCTGAGAAATATATAGAATGCCAGTTTCAGTTCGAAACATAACACCAAGGTAACTTTGTAACAGCTGACAACGTTTTTCCAAAGCCAAACCAGCCCATTAGCCCTGTGCCTACCTTTTAAGATGCCAACATAGAAAATGTTTTCAGTAATTATTTTCAGTATCCTAATGTTTTTGTTTTGTGTTTTCTTAATGTTTCAGTGCGTGCATTTAACAAGCTTTGGACGAAGGACTTCCACAGGGCTGCCATCTCCAAAGTTCACTCAAAAAGGCAATAGTTCTGAACTGGGTTTGATTTTCCTTTTGTTGTTTTAATTATTTCAATTTTGTTCATTCTCTTTTAAACATCCATTGGTTCAAAGCTCATTGATCAGTTACCTGGCGGCAGGTAGCTTAGTGGGTAGCTTTATAGCGTTGTGCCAGTAACTGAAAGGTCGCTGGTTCTAATTCCTGAGCCAACTAGGTGAAAAATCGGTTGATGTTCCCTTAAGCAAGACACTTAACCCTAATTGCTCCTGCGAGTCGCTCTGGATAAGAGCGTCTGCTAAATGACTAAAATGTAATTATCACTTGGCTCCAAATTCTGTAGTTGCCACTTTAAACATTAGGTAAACATCCCCATAGTGTTCACATTTCTCTCATGTAAATGTTGTATTTACATGAAGATATTAAATAAACAATTTATTTGGGAAATACTCAGTCTTTGCTCTTTTCTTCATTAGCATGCTGATTTCAAGTTGTATTGGATTTATTTTTATCTGTTAAGACATTGAATACACATTGTTTAGTAAATTTAGTACATTTAGTTTCGTTTTCTCTGTGAGAAGCAAGTATATTTAAAGTCATGTGCTTTGGTTTATGTAAATACGACATTTCAATGTTAATACACAAAGTAAGCAAAAAAATGATCTAATTTGCATAGTCATGAGTTTGTAGCAAACAGTAGAATGTTCGCCATAACTTTCCCAGAATTATTTCCCAGAAGTTCACAAGTCGCCGCAAGTTTGCCACAAAACTAATTTGCATGTGAAAATATGAGTTTGACGCAAATTGGCCAAAGACTGCAGTAAGGGCAAATATAAAACTAGGCCAAATCAGGAAGTGCAGTCGCCCTTTAATGTTTCACCACTTTCACCTCCCTTCTCTTTTGATTTAGTGCCAATGCCACTCTCTGATGGTTACAGTGTGTCACTACAGCATTGCCATTTTATAGTTTACACAAAAAGTTTGAACGTAATTCGTAGGCCTACTATTGTCAGGTAGAGGTTTTGTTGGTGGTGGAACTGTCCCCAAAATGTGATGCTTTTCCATGATTATTTTGGTACCACATTATTTTTCAGTACATAGATTACAAGGTATTTACTTTAAATGTAGATAGTGAATGCAAATTACACATAACCCAGTTACTTATTTCTTTGTTTGAGATTCAAACAAATAAATAAACACCACTAGGCTCCATTTGGTACCAGTCTGCCACAACTCCAACTCTCTCCAAGCTCCTAGGACATCGCCACTTACTGAAGGCCTACAGACAGTGTTCTAGCCTGCAGTATTGTGTTAACTGATACACTGCTGACCTCCACTGGCAGACCTGAACAACAACACTACTGTCAACCGTGGGATGAGAATTATTATGCGGCTCCTACTGATACAAAGATCGAAGACATAGATCTAAAAATGTGCCTGTCATGTAGCATATGAATGTTCAAGGTAATTTTCTTACTCAAAGTGGCTCTGGGCAAGATATCCTGTTCTACAAAAATACAATTATTCAAAAGGCAAATGTTTCAGCCAAACTTTTCATATTGTGCAATATCACTAATATGCTGCATTCCCAAACTTTTCCCACAAAACCTGGTCCTGTCAATGTAGCCTGTCACATGAGTGTCTGCCAATAGAAACCTGACCTGCCCTCACATAGCAACACTCACTATGCTGATATAATCATTCAAACCTGCTTGTTTGTCACCGTGGCAACAATTTCAGGTGTGGCAGGGAGCCGCCCAGTAGGTGCATGAGTTGACCTGTGTGTGTTGGAAACTGGCTACACTCACTAGCTAGGCTGGTGATTAATCCTTGGCTGGAAAGCATTGGAGGTTTGCCTCAGGCTCACACAGTGCTGTCAATCCATATTCACTGCTGTGTAGAATGTTCTCTCTCTCTCGCTCACTAGCTAC
The DNA here is from genome assembly GCF_020615455.1 of Coregonus clupeaformis. Lineage (NCBI taxonomy): Eukaryota > Metazoa > Chordata > Actinopteri > Salmoniformes > Salmonidae > Coregonus > Coregonus clupeaformis. The sequence goes on from NC_059212.1 coordinate 34,247,289, forward strand.
TTGCTATTAGCCACCGTTAGCGGTTTTTCACCATTGTCCGTGGCCTGCACTACCTACCTACCAGCCAGCTCTAGCCTGGACTATTATCGGCCAGTCTGCACTGTCTGCACAGCCCGTTATCAACCCAGAACATATCGTTTTTTCTGCCGGAATCACTGAATCACTGGACCTTTAACACCGGATCATCACAACTAGCTAGCTGCAACCAAATGGATGTTGTTGTTGGCTAATCAGACTTCAGCTAGCCTCGAGCCAGGCCCATCTCCCGGGTATCTACCTCTCTGTCAACTGGACGGGACCTCCTAGTGTTGACACGGAGCCCCGCCGATCCAACACGACTGGTCTGCCGACGAAATCATCTGATGTGGTTTCAACTGGCTTCCCGTTACGACGTCAACCACGAAGATCCATCTGCTAGCCCCGGCCCGCTAGCACACGCAAGCCGTGGCCTCTTTTTATTTTTTATTTTTTTTGGGGGGGGTAGATCAGCTTAATATTGCAGATAGATTGTAACTTCCATCAATGTAATTGTCTGCATCACTTCCAATCCCCCATGTTTTTTATATATATACTCCCCTTTATTACTTTTCAACCCCGCCATCCTTTCCCTACTTGGGGTAAATTAGTGAACAACAATGCTTAGGCCTCTACTTCCAGCTTATACTTACTATCTATATTTTATGGACACAGGCAATTTTACAATAATTCTATTTTATTTGTTTTTGCTCCTGAACTTCTTCTACTCTCAACCTCTCCGATCATTTTCATGATGTCCATCCGGTTTGCTTCTATATGCCATATCTTTCTAACTGTACTCTTTCCCAAAAGCTCCCAACATACAACCTACAGTATATACTTATTATGGACACAGTATGCTTACATTATTAGTTATCTTGTTATTATTTGTTGTTATTTGTTATTAGTCCCATCCTTCAACTCCATTCAACACCTCCCATCTCTCTCTTAACACCATCCATATAGGATTTCTATTTGCCATATATATTTCAACTGTACTGTGATGTTTTACAAAAGTTCTGAACCTTTCTATTCTCATTGCTTCTACAGATTGTTAATTAAAAATCAACATTTTTGCTAAAAGTATTATTATGTTATTGATCGTTTGACTATGACTTTTCAGATCACCCAGTAATGCTATCTGCAAGGTTAGCTCCAGGTAAATATTGCAATCCTTTAGCATTCCTGGACCTGTGTCCAAAAACAAGCTACAAATGGACAGAACCAAAACAAATGATCTAATGATTCTGTCTCTTCACAGCAAAATCTGCAGAGCTGGGAAGATTGTATCCCCCATATAAATAACATTCTATTGGTAGCAAGAATTTTATATAATAATTTAAATTGAAAGATTCTAATTTTTGAATCCGGTGTCGTTTTGCGTGTCAGTTCATAAACACTATGCCTTTGTTTCTCTAATGACTGCCTCGCCTGGTTCACCAACTACTTCTCAGATAGAGTTCAATGTGTCAAATCGGAGGGCCTGTTGTCTGGACCTCTGGCCGTCTCTATGGGGGTGCCACAGGGTTCAAGTCTCGGGCCGACTCTATTCTCTGTGTATATCAATGATGTCGCTCTTGCTGCTGGTAACGCTCGGATCCAGCGCTGTGCGGACGACACCATTTTGTATACATCTGGCCCTTCATTGGACACTGTGTTAACAAACCTCCAAACGAGCTTCAACGCCATACAACACTCCTTCCATAGCCTCCAACTGCTCTTAAACACTAGTAAAACTAAATGCATGCTCTTCAACCGAACGCTGCTTGCACCCGCCCACCCAACTAGAATCACTACTCTCGGCGGGTCTGACCTTGAGTATGTGAACAACTACAAATACCTAGGTGTCTGGTTAGACGGTAAACTCTCCTTCCAGACTCACATCTCACATCCTCCGTCTCGAGCTGCACCACGGCCATCGCGATTTTGCTCATGGATGCGTCTGTAGCGTAGCCGGGTTGGCAGTGCTACCCGTCGACTCCAAAATGCGTCAATGCCCCGGCTCTGGTGGTGAAAGCCTTGTGCAAGCAACCACTGAAATATAAATAAGACGCACTTCTTTATGATCAGGACTCTCTGTGCTCCTGTTTAGATGGACTCCATGGACTATTGCCACTGAACGAAGTGCACTAGGCCACTTGAGTGACAGCAAGCAGGTTTAAATGCAGGCTGGCAAATTTCCAAGATTAGAATAAACAAGCGCGACAAAATGCGAAGTTTTTAATCACCAATATTTCCTTCTGCTGGATAGGCTACATCTCATTAGCATACAATTGTGCCGGAAGAAGTAGTAAGCCTTGGGAGGGAGTAAAACACTGCCCCTTTCTCGAGGGCGCTACAGGTAACACATCTGTCCAAATTGTGAAATACAGTCCTCTGACGTTCTGTAAACACATAGCCTATTCCTTCTTCCCGACCACGTCATCCGATATATAGAAAGTTAAATGTACATCAGACATGTTGAGTAATTTTCACAGTGGTGGAGTGCCACGGACAGATTCTGTAATTGCAGAATAAGAAGAAAGATGAAAACATTTAACCGGCTGGTAAACTAGAGGCGGAACTTTGAGCAACCCTCCGGCTTTGTCTGTCGCTCACTCGCAGCAGTGCATACGCCGACAGGGTGCATAACAAGGCTTTGGCTCTTTATAGCGACAAAGGTCTCCATTGTTATGTGTTTAGCCTAGGAGACGTTTAGTAGGCCCAGTGGCCTGTCCTTATATATATGACAATAGCAGGTCTGTCATAGTGGAGGGAAAGGAGAAGACAGGATGCAATTGAGTTGAGATTTGTTTTAAGGGGGTGGGCCTACTGTCACACAAACACACGCAAGGGGTTATTTTACTATTACACACAGAGAGATCTACAGCGAGAGAGAGATATTAATGTCATCTGTGCAATATAGTCAGTCAACCACATATTATTTTATGAGCTTTACTACATATTATTTTAGTAATGATTAACTATAAACAAAAAACTGTAAACCATGAGGAAAATTAGGAAATTATTTGAAATCAACAAAACAAAATCAATATGAAGTACATGATTTAAAGAGCAACTGCCCCTAAAAAACTACTTCTCATTTAGAAAACACCCTATGAGGCATCTATTTGAGTCAGAAACATTTATTATACTGTCAAAATTGACTACAAAGTGTAAATATAATAATTTTGGACATAAAGTCAGTCTTGTCCAAAACAGAGTTTTTTGAGACTTGTGGTCGTGACTGCATCACAAGGTAAATTAAAAGTTGTGCTTGTTTCAATCCTGCCCACAGCTGGATCATCAATTTTGGAGTGCAGCTGCACGTGACCTGATCTTAATGCCTTTGGTAAATGTAGGTTGACTTTGGATATCCCTATGGGGCTAGTTAGGGACTATCTGTAAAATACACAATGTACATGGGACAATATGTTAAAATGCCCATAGCTCCAAATTTCAATGACTTAAAAACCTCAAACCAACTCTAAATTGTAGAAATCCATATACAAATATTGAAAGCATTTAATGAGAAATCTAAAAGATGTGCAACATGAAACTATGGTCTCATTTACATTGTGTAATTTATTGGCGGTCCCTAACTAGCCCCGGAGATAGGCTATCCAAAGACAAACCAACTTTGCCACGGTCATACTCACACCAGCAGGCTGAAGCTAATTGGCGAAATAATTTGGCTAACTCTTCCTACCTGCAAACCCACACACGAGAAACCCAGATCAAACCAAACCCCAAAACAGACTCACATTTGAATTCAGTCATGGCTGCTAGCATTTCTTAATGAACCACCCTTCCAAAGATCATTTGTTGCGGCAAACGTCCCACAAGTTAGTGGCTAATTTGCTGCAAATTAAATAGTGTGCCACAAAATGTTGCCAGAAGTTTGCAAATGTTTGCCACAACAGTTCGCCAGAGTTTTTTTTTCTGGCAAACAACTCTCTCACAACTCTCTCAAAATTCTATTTGAATCTGTGCCAAACCTGTGGCAATAATATTTATTGCCAGTAGTGGCAAACAGTTTACCAGAAGCCGTTTCTGGAGAACACATGTGTTCCAAGACCAGTAACCATTGATGACTAGTCAGGGGGAGAAGAAAAATCAGTTGGAAAATGGAAACCAAGTTATCTAGCTAGCTAAGTTAACCACCAAAGTTGTCCAGTGAGTGTCTAAATTATTAATTAAACTTCCTAATAAACAAAACAATTGTTAGCTGCCTGGATATATCATGTTTAATAGGATATATTGAAATTATATCAGTTTCAATCTGTCAGCACCACTGGCTAGCTAGCTGGTGGCTAGTGCTTAGCTAGCTGGCTAGTGCTTAGCTAGCTGGTTAACTAACTAATGATTTGCCTAAACACTTATTTTTAGGTGAATACGTTGCTGTCTTTTAATACCAAATATGCTAGTGTCACTGTTCAGTAGCATGTCAGTTAGCACAACAGCTAAGGTAACAACAATATGAGCTGACTTGACATCAAAGCAAAACTTCACTTTTGGATACCCTTCCTCTACCTGTGGTGTTGGAAGAGGCTGATTTGGGAAGAGGAAGCATCAACACCCTGGAAAGATGTTTGTGGTGCACTCACTCATAACACTTTTTTGAGAGATACATTAATGGATTGTCTTCAAGCTTGATAAGGTAAGCAAATGCATGTTTTATTTTCATAAATGTAGCCTATAAATTCATTATGTCACAATTAGATATTTAATTACTTTAAACGAATAGCTAGCTAGCTCATCTTGAGAATGTGTTGTTCTCTTTCTAGAAGAATTAGTTACAAGGAAAAAATACAGATTGAGGCCTTCAGTCAAACTGAGGACAGAGAAATGTGCACCAGGTCAAGGCTTTTTGTATGAATGGCTTTGTGATGCCAGTTAACAATCATTCATTTTGGGAAAATATTATGAATTGCCATATTAGGCATAACTCAATATGATGTAGCTTTTTTTTTTCCAGCCAAGCCTTATACACCTGAGTCAGGAAGAAGAGACAACTAGTAGAACTTGCTCTTAATTATGAAGACCCCAGTCTAGATTGAAGATCATAGTTAATTTGTTTTAATAAACTGTGTTGATGCTTGGCTGGAGAAAAACCTTGTATACTGTGGCTCTCTAGAAACAGTTGACCACACATTTAAAGGTAGATTTAGTAGGCCTTAGTCCCAGTTTATGCTGGCTACATTGTTTGTTTATAAAGCATTTATACAAGGCAGAAACATTGTTTCCTTGCTGAAAATAAATAGAATGCCAGTTTCAGTTCGAAACATAGCAACACCAAGGTCACTTTGTAACAGCTGACACCGTTTTTCCAAAGCCAAACCAGCCCATTAGCCCTGTGTCTACCTTTTAAGATGCCAACATAGAAAATGTTTTTTCAGTAATTATTTTCAGTATCCTAATATTTTTGTTTTGTGTTTTCTTAATGTTTCAGTGCGTGCATTTAACAAGCTTTGGACGAAGGACTTCCACAGGGCTGCCATCGCCAAAGTTCACTCAAAAAGGCAATAGTTCTGAACTGGGTTTGATTTTGCTTTTGTTGTTTTAATTATTTCAATTTTGTTCATTCTCTTTTAAACATCCATTGGTTCAAAGCTCATTGATCAGTTATCACTTGGCTCCAAATTATGTAGTTGCCACTTTAAACATAAGGTAAACATCCCCATAGTGTTCACATGTCTCTCATGTAAATGTTGTATTTACATGAAGATATTAAATAAACAATTTATTTGGGAAATACTCAGTCTTTGCTCTTTTCTTCATTAGCATGCTGATTTCAAGTTGTATTGGATTTATTTTTATCTGCTAAGACATTGAATACACATTGTTTAGTAAATTTAGTACATTTAGTTTAGTTTTCTCTGTGAGAAGCAAGTATATTTAAAGTGATGTGATTTGGTTTATGTATAAATACGACATTTCAATGTTAATACACAAAGTAACCAAAAAGCTGATCTAATTGGCATAGTCATGAGTTTGTAGCAAACAGTAGAATGATCGCCATAACTTTCCCAGAATTATTTCCCAGAAGTTCACAAGTCGCCGCAAGTTTGCCACAAAACTAATTTGCATGTGAAAATATGAGCTTGACGCAAATTGGCCAAAGACTGCAGTAAGGGCAAATATAAAACTAGGCCAAATCAGGAAGTGCAGTCGCCCTTTAATGTTTCACCACTTTCACCTCCCTTCTCTTTTGATTTAGTGCCAATGCCACTCTCTGATGGTTACAGTGTGTCACTACAGCATTGTCATTTTATAGTTTACACAAAAAGTTTGAACGTAATTCGTAGGCCTACTATTGTCAGGTAGAGGTTTTGTTGGTGGTGGAACTGTCCCCAAAATGTGATGCTTTTCCATGATTATTTTGGTACCACATTATTTTTCAGTACATAGATTACAAGGTATTTACTTTAAATGTAGATAGTGAATGCAAATTACACATAACCCAGTTACTTATTTCTTTGTTTGAGATTCAAACAAATAAATAAACACCACTAGGCTCCATTTGGTACCAGTCTGCCACAACTCCAACTCTCTCCAAGCTCCTAGGACATCGCCACTTACTGAAGGCCTACAGACAGTGTTCTAGCCTGCAGTATTGTGTTAACTGATACACTGCTGACCTCCACTGGCAGACCTGAACAACAACACTACTGTCAACCGTGGGATGAGAATTATTATGCGGCTCCTACTGATACAAAGATCGAAGACATAGACAAAACCTGGTCCTGTCAATGTAGCCTGTCACATGGGTGTCTGCCAATAGAAACCTGACCTGCCCTCACATAGCAACACTCACTATGCTGATATAATCATTCAAACCTGCTTGTTTGTCACCATGGCAACAATTTCAGGTGTGGCAGCGAGCCGCCCAGTAGGTGCATGAGTTGACCTGTGTGTGTTGGAAACTGGCTACACTCACTAGCTAGGCTGGTGATTAATCCTTGGCTGGAAAGCATTGGAGGTTTGCCTCAGGCTCACACAGTGCTGTCAATCCATATTCACTGCTGTGTAGAATGTTCTCTCTCTCTCGCTCACACACACACACACACACACACACACACACAAACAGAATATGTTTTACTATCCTTGTGGGGACCTAAAATGTATTTCAATTCAAAATCCTATTTTCCTAATTACTAAACCTAACCCCTAACCCTAATTGTTATCTGTGGGGTTTATTTAGTGGGTAGATAACATTACAAAGTCATTTTGATATTGTTTGGAATGATTTTAAACTATTTTCTTCTAACAGGAAATCCAAATGGCAGCCTGTTTATTAAAATGGCCACCCTGGTTGACTGAAAGGCTTCTCAGACAGCCTCCAATCTATAAAATGTTCCTTAAGGTATCTAGTATTAGTGTACCAAGTTCATTTGATCATAAAATGCGTAATTATTTCACCTATGCACTGGACTACAAGAGGTAAGAGGAGATTGAGAGAGGGTTAGAGGTAAGACAGGGTAATAAAATAGACACCCCCCTTGATGACAACGAGAGAGGTGGGTGAGGGAGGGAGCGGACATGAAGGCCCAACCCTGTGTCACACCAACTGTACTGTTTAGTCACGGCTGAGTGAGTCTGTAAGAGATTCATAAACTCTGACTATGCCTCTGAATCCCTCTACACTCACACTTTCCAACTTTCCATACTATAGAATTAGACATTAACAACACATACAAAAATGAGGCATGGACATGATAATTGTAACTAATTGTCATATTTCTGTTAACTACCTGATGATGCCAACCCCATTCTGTTAGAGGGAGTTAGTCAGAGTGACACAAGTCTCATCCTGCCTCAGCTGCAGTCTCTGTTAGGTGATGATAGTCAAGTGGTGCCCTGCCCTGTGTTCAGAACAGTTAACTTACACTATACACACGATGTTTGTGACACTGGCATGTTCAGTCTCGCTCTGGGGTTTGTTGCTGGTGCAGTAGGGATTATTACACATCTAAGGCGAGAAAGAAAGGAGAAAAGCAAACATGATCACTCCATTGCTGCTGAAAAAAACAACGTGTCCCTTGGGTGTGTCTGTGTGTTTTGCCCCTTCAAGACAAGAACAATGGCCTGGTTCTGGTTGTGCATATAGTAGAGAAGAATGGGGTAGAACTGTTTGGTACAAGTGCTGCGTGAAATACTGTACATTGCCAAATAGAAACGTTACTGTCCATGTTTCAATCAAAATTAAACTGTGAAGTGTCTACACCCCTCCATACCCATAGCAGAGAATGCATGTGTTCCAGTATTGGTTATAAACATCTCATTACCTTATATCAATAGCCTAGCCCTAGGAGGACATTCTTAAACACCTCTGAGAGGTATATGCACATGCAAATCACTGGTGCTTGAGGAGAGAAAACCATAAACATTGGAATGTTCTATAAGAGATCCTAATAGTGGATTCTGCTGCTCCCTACATATCAAAGATATAGCTCATGATACAAAAATAGGACCACACAAACACACACCAGAGAGAGTGCAGTAAGTCCATTAGGAATCAACACAGCCAGGATTTAAACACCAGAGGGCAGAACATATCAATCTGGAATGTCCACTCTTTCTGACCCATTGTTTAAAAAGAGACACATGACTGTGTTGTTTTATCTTTAGGACAAAAATAAGGTTAATGTCTGGCCACTATTTGTAAGTTTAAGATGGAATGGTCGATAATGTTGAGAATGTGAGTGTCGTAATGTTGATGGTATCATGGCTGCTCATACAGCAGCAATAAATGTTTGGATGGTATTGTAACAAACTTCAGATCAACTTCAATTGTTCCAGCATAGCACAATCTATTCACTTGTGTGGAGTTACTGTCTTTGATTCTATGTTGATGCTCATTCATTGTCTGCCTAAAGGGCCAAAGGCCACTATACTCTCCCTTTCTCTCTCTCCCTCTCTTTCTCTCCCTCTCTCACTCTCACTCATGCATGCATGCACACACCTAGGTGTTCAAGTCTCCCATACTGGAGCAGAGCTTAAACTCTGACTCAGACTGGGTGTGTACCTCCTCCATTTCTCTCTTCTTATTTCCCTTTAATAGCCGGTTGCTCATAAACATGCATCTCCTGCACACTATGTCTAAATCGAATTGATTAAACAAATAAAACCATTATTTCCCATATTTTCATATTTAGCTTTCTAATGTTGCAAACAGAGAACAATATTGTCCCAACAATTTCACAGTAGCCTTTAAGCCCTTATTATCCATTTAAGCAATTCGTTTGAAAAAGAGGAAACCATGAGAATGAAATAATTTGTCACGCTCTTCACAGGATTATTGAGGTCGGGAAGGTCGAGTGAGGATAATAACGCGCTTCACAAGATTCTTGATGTACGGAAGGTCGAGTGAGGACTGTTATTATCCTCATTCGACCTTCCCGACCTCAAATTATTTCATTCTTTGCACAGCTCTCCGGCCTATTCCCAGCAGGAGAAAGTTACCTCCAATCAGAAATATAGTCCACTGACGAAAAGTAACAAGGGGCGTTACGGCAGCCTACTGTCTGTCTTCGTTTGAGACACCGCTAGGTGTGGTCTCCGTCCAAAAACGACACTCTTCCGTGTTCTCAGTAGTACAATATCTGCGTTACAGGAGACGTCGTCGAGGTTGCGCGCAGGGACGAGCTCCATTGACGTTAAGGACTACACTTCTTCCAATACCATTTACCTTTTTTTAACAGAATTGCAAATCATAAACAGGACTGGAAATGAGTATGCACGGCTCTCAAAGTAGACTTCCGACCATGAGTCGGAGGACTAATTCTCGACCAGACCTGACGAGCGGCAGTTTCACCATTCCCAGGAATGACAGCAACCAGGTCTTCGTCGGTGGAAACGGCTATCAACAAGAATATGGAGATGGATACATCTATTCACAAACTTTCTCCAAATCTTCAATGGGGGGAGGGGGAGGTGGTGGAGGTGGAGGGGCCTACGGAGGGGGAGGTGGAGGGGGAGGTGGAGGGGGCTACGGAGGGGGAGGTGGAGCGGGCTACGGAGGGGGAGCAAGGTATGTAATGTGTACCTTACATGCAGAATTACAGTTAGCCTAAATAAAGCACAGGGGGCAATTCCATGGTAATTCCATGGTAATGTAATTATGCTGACATAATGCTGATTTTTCACTTTAAAATGTATACCAAAAAAAAAACATTGATTTCAAAGTTTAACTAACCATACAATTCTATGAACAAGGACTACTTTTAACAATTGACACCATTCAACCTATAGGGTTTGGAACTTTAATGCCAATTATCTCAGAATCATCTTTTTGCAGATAGAACCTTATAGTCCCAAGCTCTAGTGTAAATATAAACCTGGACTGTTTTAGATAAGTGTTGAATAGACCATTCATTAAAGATATGCACAATGAAAATGAATGAAACTCTGTTTTGTCAAATACATAATAATAGTCTATTGTATCAGCATATCTTTTAATTATATAATTAGATCATTAAATACCCAGAAAATTCACTGTTTATTTAAAAGCTTTATTAATTATCATTACATTTAATTACACATTTAAATACATTGAAATCAATGGTCGTTGATTTGAGGAATCAAATGTATGATATATCCATAGCATTTTACACTTATAAAGTGCTGTTTTATGTTATGTTTAGATGATAAAACTACAGTCACACAATAGTGGTCAATTCCCTTATTCTATAGGGTTTCAATAGCCTAGGTTACATTATCTAGAATACAATCACAGACATTATTCAACTCAACACATATTCTGGGTCAGAGCCAATACATTAAGATCCATTGAGCTGTGTTCAAGAGCTGAAATGTGTTGGAAATGTTCAACACACCACACACACTTTTAACTCGATCCTCCCCCAGCTATTGCTCAAGAAGTGATGTCATCAAATGATGTCAACTACCTTGTTAATATTGTTCATATTAGTATAATGCAGATTACGAAAGTTATTATAATGGATGCTGTGTGTTACAATATAACAAATTTTGATGGTGTGTTCCTTGTTTTGTAATGTTTAGTGTGCAGCTCATCCAAAACAAAGCTTCCTTCCTGCAAGGCCAGTGTCAGGAGTACCTGCAGAGAGCACAGCAGATTCTCCAGGCAGTAAGTGCTCTACATAGGTCAAAGCATAGTTATGGATGAAATCACACTTATGCACGCATGCCTGCACTTACACATACACTGACACAAGACCATATTTGGTTGTGGAAGAGCAGAATTTAAATTGGTTTAGCGTCAGCATTATAACTGATCTTTCACTTACAAATATGAAGCCATATTTTTTACATTGAAGTCTGGGATGTTTCTATGTAAACAGAAACAGGTTTATCTGTGTTGATGCAACATCGGTAGCAGCTGTGGTCATCAGCTGGACTGATAATATCTCACGCATCCCAATATCTCACTAGAATTACTAAATTGAAAAGAGCTCTTTGCCTTTTTCTTCATGAATGGGCCATTATTACAGACCTGCTATCTTAATTTGATCACTTAGTTGTCACATAATTTTCCTGCACAGCAGGATTCACATAATATTTCACATTTCCTGTTGCTGTAGGATTATTTTCCTGCTGTGAGAAACTGGTCAAATAAGGTAGTGGATCTGTAGTAGCTTACTGGGCAGTCTTGTGGACAGTGTGAGTATGTTGACAGTACTGGGTTGTGTGTGTGTGTATTGTTGTACTGACCATATGATTGTCCTCCCCCAGGGTGGTCCAGCAGTGGAGGTGGACAAGCTGATGACTATGTCCGCTGAGAATATAGACCAGCTGAATGGATGTGCCATAGAGCTGCAGCAAATGAGACAACCCAATGATATCATCATCAGGAGGCAAGGACAGCTGTCTGTGTGAGAGAGAGATAGAGAGGGTGTGAAAGAATGCATCTGTGTTTGTGTGTGTGAAAGAAAGAAAGAAAGAGTGTGTGTTTGTGTGTATTTGATAAATGTATTTGCATATTTGTTTTCTTTTACATTTGTGCTTAAAAACAGATGGGACAAATCTCCTCTTATCTTTCATGTCTGACACTTCCTGTCTCTCCCTCCCTACAGCATACAGCAGCTCCAGAACATGCAGAGTGGGATCATCTCCTCCTTCAGTGGGACGACCCAGAGACAGAACAAAGGCAGCATTGGCTGGGAGGAGAGAGGGAGGACCTACACTGATGCCATTTCCTGGATCGGCCAACAGAAGGTATTATAAAACCAGCATCATTTATTTAGCGATTCCCCCTCAAGGTGATTGTATAGGGTGCAATTGATGACTTCATCACTCTGGAACTCACCCCCTAGACAATATACCATCCTCATCTCCAAGCTTTAAACCGGTATAGAGCAGTAGGAAATTGTGTGAGAGAGTGTGTGTGTGATGGGAAGTTGGAGCATGACACGCATCTTATCGCAGAATCTGACCTGCTGGAACACAAACCACCACAATGCCAAAACATGAACGCTCAGAAAGAGAGAGAGACAGAGAGACGAGAGCGAGGAAGACAGGAACAGAGACTGAGCAAGAGAGACAGAAACATGGGAAAAGAAGGAGAGGAGTGTGAAATCTGACACTCACCCCTGACTCATGTAATTATGGGACATGACTGATCACTTGCATGCCTATGAGAACACACCCTGCACGCCTTGCTTCCAACTAATTCACTCACACACACCACTCCCTGCCTCTCTCCCTATCCCTTCATCTTCCTCTCTCTCACCCCTTCCCTATCATTATCTCACCAGAGATCTTCCCTTGTTCCTCATCGCACAGAGTTTTTCCCCTCTCTCTGTGTCTTTCTGGCTTTGTCACTGCATGTTGAGTACAGTACATTCTCTCTTTCTCTATCACGTTGAGTCAATAAAGGTATTGGCAAGTCTCTCTCTCTCTCTCTCTCTCTCTCTCTCTCTCTCTCTCTCTCTCTCTCTCTCTCTCTCTCTCTCTCTCTCTCTCTCTCTCTCTCTCTCTCTCTCTCTCTCTCTCTCTCTCTCTCTCTCTCTCTCTCTCTCTCTAAAAAGTGAGGTCAAAGTCTATTAACTCAGACAGTCTCGCTCATCAAACACACATTTGTGTTTGTACAACTTACAGCCATAAATGTATGAAAGAAAGGTGGGGAAAGAAAATCAAAGAAAGAAGAGAAGAAAAGGGGTGTGTGAAGCGCAGTAGAAACTGGCTGGGGTGGAGTTGGTTGGGTGGCTGGGGTCAAGGTGGTTGGCCACCCACCCACCCCCAGCCAGTTTCTACTGAGCAGAACTCGCCCCTTTTTCTTATCAAAGCTGAGTGGATTGGAGTGAACTCTACAGGGGGAATAGTTGGAATAGTTTCCTGCTGATGACAGACACGCTGATCAGTTAACGGTTATTTACTGCCATCTAGAGAATAGACTTAGGAAGGACACATTTGTTCAGCCTTCCACACAGATCATTGGTTTCGCTAGCACTTTATCACTGTCCTACAGCTGGTATGGAACTGGTGTTAACCAGAAAATACTCAATAGAATTGCTTACTACATGACACCAAATGATACTTATTTTTATGAATCCTGAAGCAGAGAGGTTGTTATTCAGTAATACTAATGTAATTAAGCTATTATTGAGTAAATACTAGCAAAACTTCATACATGTTGGTGCCATGATTTTTCTTAGACTCAGTGTTGTTGAGAAAATAGAGTAAGCTGTATCTCCTGTATATCTGTCTGCAGCGTCTGATCGAGACGTCTCCGTGGGGTGAGGACGCGGCCACCATCGAGCAACAGATCCTCAACCAGAAGAAGTTCCACAGCTCTATACAGAGGAGCCAAGAGGTGGATCGCGCCAGGGATGAACTGGTATGTACTATAGTGTTGACTATAACAAGTGCTCCTTGGTCAGGTAACATAGTCGTGAAAAACGTCTGGTCCTACTAATCGTCTGTGTGTCTTTACTCAGGCCCAAAAGGATGACAAGGGTGGCCTCCATTCCCTGCAGCAAGAATGGGACAGTCTGCAGGTATGAGTCCATATTAACAACAATTTAACAAAATAAAGTTATTTGATCATTCCTTTCTTCATAGTTGTATTCACTAGCCTCATTGTGCTCATCTTGGTTAATCTTCTCCTCTGTCAGAAAATGTCGTTTGCTCGTACGGGCCAGCTGAGAGAGCTGCAGAACATCCTTGAGGAGATCTCCAGGGCCATCATGTGGGTCAACGAGAGGGAGGAGGAGGAGCTGGTGTTCGACTGGGGAGACAAGAACATTGACGTCTACATCCCCAAGAAACAGGAGAGCTACTCCGTAAGGCCTTACAATGCTGACATGATATGTATCTATTCAGTGGACTCACTACTGTAGTCTTGTGTTATCGCACTTCCAAAGTCTTGTTTTCACTCTGCTATTTACGAATGAACATGAAGTAGCAGAATATCAAGGTCTGCGCACTGGTAACCATGAGGAGATAAGCCTCCTAGTCTGCGACCCAAATGTCACCCTATACCCTATTTAGTGCACTCCTTTTAGTGCACTGTATAGAGAATAAGGGCCATCTGGGATGCATACCTATACTGTAGTAGCCCTTTTGTATGTTTACTCACAGTCTGTCTCTCCCTCCCAGAAACTGATGAGTGCCCTGGAGGAGAAAGAGAAGGAGCTGAACAAACTGAAGCAGAAAGTGGATGGTCTCCTGAAGAACAATCACCCAGCTTCAGACAAGATAGAGGTGAGAGTCACTGTACCCTTAGCTAGGTTTGCAGAATTCCATTAACTTTAGGAAAATGTTGGGAAAGTTACTGGAATTTTGTAAACGTACGCTTAGCTCCCCTTTAAGTAGTGAAGTGGTAACATGAGTTTGTTCTACAATATTCATGAAGTTGCTGCTAACTAACTGGTGTTTGTTCCCCAGGCCTACATGGACACTCTGCAGACCCAGTGGAGCTGGCTGCTCCAGATCACCAAGTGTATTCATGTCCACCTGAAGGAGAACGCTGCCTACAGCCAAGTAAACACACAGAATGGTGCACACACCCGCTGACACACAAACGTGTGCATAGACACACACACACACACACACACAGCTCACAGTATCTGTATCTCATGTTCTATTAAACTTCCCTCTCTACTGCAGTTCTTCAAGGAGGCCAATGAGACCTACAGCAAGCTGCAGAAGGACCATGAGAACATCCGTAAGAAGTTTACCTGTGATAAAGGAACACCTCTGGAGAACCTCACTGAGCTCCTGAAGAACCTTGAGGTACCTAACACTGAATGACACCTGAGAATGTTTCCATATAGGATCTCTCCCACAACTATCATAATATCAACAAATAGTTGATATGAGTATGATGCATATTAGCAAGCATTTTTGCAGATACCCCTCTTTGCCCTCCTTGCTACTCATTATTGAGGATAACTCCTTCCCTCACTTATTTGCATGGCATGATTTAGAAATTGAAATGTGCACAAGATAATGCAAATTACATAGGGTATATAACAACTGTTTAGGATGGTTAAAGTTATTTAAAATAGTGGTACCATATTCTTCAGGGATAAGTATAGGACACATCTGTGACGAGTACTGAGGATACAAAGAGGCAGGACGCAGACGCAGGAATCAACAATGTAAAGGTTTACTTAACACTGAGCAAGAGAACAACAAAGAGCGAGTACACGACATGACACTAACAATCACACAACACTGAACAGTCCAGGGCTAAATAGGGGTGGTGATGAGATGATGAGGTGCAGGTGCGCTGGAGGTGATTTGGGTGCGTTGGGTTTCCATTCCGATGTTGCCGAGGTGGTGCGCTCAGACCGGTGGCTCAGTAGACCGGCGAATCAGAGCGCCGGAGGGGAGCAATGGGAGGAGATGTGACAACGTCCCTTTTCTGTGACCTTATATGACCTGTGTGTTTGTGTGTCCCCATGCAGAGAGAGAAGGAGAGGGTCATGGAGAATAAGAGGCAGGTGAAGCACCTGGTGAATAAGTCCAAGAGCATCGTGAGGCTGAGACCACGTAACCCTGAAGAAAAGAGCAGCAGTGCTGTTATAGTACAGGCCCTGTGTGACTTCAAACAGGACCAGGTCAGCACACAAACACACACCAGATACTCACACACACGTTCACATACATTTTAAAGTGTTAACCCATGAACTGACGTCGCTTATACACATTCTTACAATACTACCACCCCCACCCCACCCACCCCCAACACACACATACAATATTTGCACAGAAAAGATCCGCAACAGTAGTGAGTTTACACTGTTTTGCATGTGTTCTGTGTGTCCTACAGAAAGGGATCTTAAAGGGGGACGAGGGCATCCTGAAGGACAACTCCCAGCGCAGTAAGTGGCACGTGACCGGTCCTGGAGGTCTGGACATGCTGATCCCCTCTGTGTGCCTCCTCATCCCCCCGCCCAACCCCCTCAGCATCGGAATGGCCAACAAGTAAGACCCCCTCGACAACCACACTGCCTGGCTCTATGACATTACTGCCATTTCAATGGGCTAAATAACAGTGCCATGAAAATGAAATGACAGTACATACTAATAATTTCATAAAATCTGGTGTCAGAATATATGAACTGACTTTACACTGTTATGACACACTACAGATTAGTAACTGATTTTATTTTGTGTATTGCAGGAATGAACAGTACTATGAGGCCATCATGGGCATCTGGAATCAGCTCTACATCAACATCAAGAGCCTCATCTCCTGGCAGTACTGTATCAAAGACATCAACCATATCAACTCCCTCACCCTCACCATGGTAAGGCCTTAAACAAGACTATGATTTACACTGCAGAAAATCTGTCACACAAATCAATAGAGATACCCTCACAATATAAACAAGGAACAAAGGTTTTAGGTGGCAATACATTACCATTTGGAGATATTTAACGTTGTATTTGTGTTTTAGACATTGTTTAACTCTAACATCTCTATATTTTTAATCCACAACAAGAAGTAAGTAGATGTTTAATGAGCACTCTCTCTCCCCTTGGCCGTCTTTAAGAGTAGCCCTCTTAGCCCACAATAGTTATAAATCTCACTCTTCCTTCCTCTCCATCGCTCTCTTTTCTAGCTGTCCCAGATGCGTCCTGAGGAGTACCGTAACATCATTAAGAGTCTGGAGACTCACTACCAGGAGTTCCTCCGCAACAGCCACGGCTCTGAGATGTTTGGAGAGGATGAGAAGAAGAGGATGGAGGGCCAGTATACTGGAGCCCAGACCCACTATGACACACTGGTCATAGGGCTGCCTACATACAGTGAGTCCTAGGGTGCCTAGTCTACCCAGTGGAGCTTCTTAGATGGCTTAACGCCTTCCCTGTCTACAGTACAAACTACATCAGTTCAACTGAATTATTAGAGACAGGAAGGTTAAGGGAATTAATTGAATAACCAGTGGATACTGTGACCCCAATTGCTACAGATGTTTGCCAAGAAATCACTCAGATTATGTTGGATATCAGTTATAATATGAATACGTATTGCTACTCAATTCCACTAAATTCAAATTGGTTCCATTTCATTTCACAGATCAATCCAAAGTGGAGGTGGTCAAGCCGGTGGTCCAGCCTGAGCCGCCCATCAAAGCTGAGACCACCAAGATCACCAAGACATCGGTGGCTAAGACCAGCACCTCCACCCAGGGCTCTACCCTGAGCCTGACCCTGCTCAGTGACCTCCACGCCCTCAGACGCAGGCTGGAGCTGGCTGAATCAGGCCTCAGCCACCACCTCCATGTTCCCCTGGGGGAGAACAGTGTGCAGGAGTGCTCACAGCGCCTCCTGAATCTGGAGGTATGCAACTGCAGCTACACCAGAGATTCAATAGAGGAAATGGGCCTATGAAAAACATAAAACTTTGCATTTCTTCCTCCTGTCTTTGATGTAATATCTGAGATAGCATGACTGGATAGGTGAAAACAATGTAAGGGAACCTGTGTGGTCAATCCTATCCAATTGTGTTTTGGAATACTGGATTCATTTAAAGTTTTCAAACATAGCCAGTAGATGGCCACTGTGTCTTTCTCATTGAATAATGTTGATAATCTTAAATGCAACCTATTCTACATGGACTAACCCTTGTTCCTGATTCTCAGGGCATACACCATGACCTGGACGGTGTGCGTGATGAGTACCTGAGGCTGAGGGAGAGGGTGGTGAGGCAGCTGGAGGGGACAGCAGCAGACTCGGAGCAGGCCAAGTTCCTCAGGAAAGAGCTGGACCTCCTCAACCAGAAACTGGGAGATCTGCAGGGGCTATCCTCTGCCTACCTCCAGAGGTACGGCTCTCACAGGAGCTTCTACCTTCTAGTCTTCTTCCTATGTTAAGAAGTGGTTGAGAAAACGAACTGGTTAGCAAATGTTTATTGAGGGTATGTTTCACCTGTGTGAAATGGTTATAGTTTGTTGTGGTGTTGTTTGATATTTCACTGTTGAAATGTCTTGTTTATTGAGATGGTGTTGTAACGTGGTCTCTGTGTGTATGTGTTCCCTGGTAGACTGTCATATCTGCAGAACTTGTTCCAGAGCCTCGTCCAGGCTGAGGATGTCATCAAGGTCCACGAGGCCCGTCTGACTGAGAAGGAGACCACCTCCCTGGATCTCAACGAGTTGGAGCGCTACAGGGCCACACTCAAGGTCAGACACACCATCAATCACCATTGCTGTCAATTTATATCTGTCAATTAGTTAATGTATCTGTCAATCAATTCTGATTGTGAGCTGTGTAATATTGCCAAATAATATATGTATATATTGCTTCGGAATTTTTTATGTGGTCTTTTGCAATTCAATATTCTAGTGTGCATTAGTGTAGTAGAACTGTGAGAGGGAGTATGTTTTGCCAAGATTAGTATCAGTGTCCAATAGTGTGTCTTGAGCATTGCCTGTTGTCTTTCCACTACAGCAAATGAAGTCTGACCTGGACCATAAGAGAGACCTTCTGAAGGCCATGGAGAGTGACCTGGCCAATGCAGTACACGTGAACAGTCAGATCTCAGCCTCCTTACACAAGTGTGATGTGGACCTGTCCAAGTATGCTGACCTGGTGACCCAGATGTCTGACCGCTGGCGACGCATCCAGACCCAGATCGACAGCAGGTGAGGACCCTTAGATCTCTAAACATACACTTCTCACATACACTCTCACAAACTCTTCAATACCCATGCAATGATTCATATTCAGTTCTGATGTTTCATAAAAATCGCCTCTATGCCCTCGTAGTGGATCCTTTTTGCTAGTATCCAGCAACTCTATTGACCTAACTATCTATTGACCTAACTATCTATTGACCTATCTATTGACCTAACTATCTATTGACCCAACTATCTGTTGACCTAACTATCTATTGACCCAACTATCTATTGACCTAACTATCTATTGACCTATCTATTGACCCAACTATCTATTGACCCAACTATCTATTGACCTAACTATCTATTGACCTAACTATCTATTGACCCAACTATCTATTGACCTAACTATCTATTGACCCAACTATCTATTGACCCAACTATCTTTTGACCTAACTATCTATTGACCTAAATATCTATTGACCCAACTATCTATTGACCCAACTACCTATTGACCTAACTATCTATTGACCCAACTATCTATTGACCCAACTATCTATTGGCCCAACTATCTATTGACCTAACTATCTATTGACCTATCTATTGACCCAACTATCTATTGACCCAACTATCTATTGACCTAACTATCTATTGACCCAACTATCTATTGACCTAACTATCTATTGACCCAACTATCTATTGACCTAACTATCTATTGACCTATTTATTGACCTAACTATCTATTGACCCAACTATCTGTTGACCTAACTATCTATTGACCCAACTATCTATTGACCCAACTACCTATTGACCCAACTATCTATTGACCCAACTATCTATTGACCTAACTATCTATTGACCTATCTATTGACCCAACTATCTATTGACCCAACTATCTATTGACCTAACTATCTATTGACCTAACTATCTATTGACCCAACTATCTATTGACCTAACTATCTATTGACCCAACTATCTATTGACCCAACTATCTTTTGACCTAACTATCTATTGACCTAAATATCTATTGACCCAACTATCTATTGACCCAACTACCTATTGACCTAACTATCTATTGACCCAACTATCTATTGACCCAACTATCTATTGGCCCAACTATCTATTGACCTAACTATCTATTGACCTATCTATTGACCCAACTATCTATTGACCCAACTATCTATTGACCTAACTATCTATTGACCCAACTATCTATTGACCTAACTATCTATTGACCCAACTATCTATTGACCTAACTATTGACCCAACTATCTATTGACCTAACTATTGACCTAACTATCTATTGACCCAACTATCTATTGACCTAACTATCTATTGACCCAACTATCTATTGACCCAACTATCTATTGACCCAACTATATATTGACCCAACTATCTATTGACCTAACTATCTATTGACCCAACTATCTATTGACCCAACTACCTATCGACCCAACTATATATTGACCCAACTATCTATTGACCTAACTATTGACCTAACTATCTATTGACCCAACTATCTATTGACCTAACTATTGACCTAACTATCTATTGACCCAACTATCTATTGACCTAACTATCTATTGACCCAACTATCTATTGACCCAACTATATATTGACCCAACTATCTATTGACCTAACTATCTATTGACCCAACTATCTATTGACCCAACTACCTATCGACCCAACTATATATGACCCAACTATCTATTGACCTAACTATTGACCTAACTATCTATTGACCCAACTATATATTGACCCAACTATCTATCGACCCAACTATCTATTGACCTAACTATATATTGACCCAACTATCTATTTACCTAACTATTGACCCAACTATCTATTGACCCAACTATCTATTGACCCAACTATATATTGACCCAACTATCTATTGACCTAACTATTGACCTAACTATCTATTGACCCAACTATCTATTGACCTAACTATCTATTGACCTAACTATTGACCTAACTATGTATTGACCCAACTATCTATTGACCTAACTATTGACCTAACTATCTATTGACCCAACTATCTATTGACCCAACTATCTATTGACCTAACTATTGACCTAACTATCTATTGACCCAACTATCTATTGTCCCAACTATCTATTGACCCAACTATCTATTGACCTAACTATCTATTGACCCAACTATCTATTGACCCAACTACCTATCGACCCAACTATCTATTGACCCAACTATCTATTGACCTAACTATCTATTGACCTAACTATCTATCGACCCAACTATCTATTGACCTAACTATTGACCTAACTATCTATTGACCAAACTATCTATTGACCCAACTATCTATTGACCTAACTATTGACCTAACTATCTATTGACCCAACTATCTATTGACCCAACTATCTATTGACCTAACTATCTATTGACCTAACTATCTATTGACCTAACTATCTATTGACCTAACTATCTATTGACCTAACTATTGACCCAACTATCTATTGACCCAACTATCTATTGACCTAACTATCTATTGACCTAACTATCTATTGACCCAACTATCTATTGACCTAACTATCTATTGACCTAACTATTGACCTAACTATGTATTGACCCAACTATCTATTGACCTAACTATTGACCTAACTATCTATTGACCCAACTATCTATTGACCCAACTATCTATTGACCTAACTATTGACCTAACTATCTATTGACCCAACTATCTATTGTCCCAACTATCTATTGACCCAACTATCTATTGACCTAACTATCTATTGACCTAACTATCTATTGACCCAACTATCTATCGACCTAACTATCTATTGACCCAACTATCTATTGACCTAACTATCTATTGACCTAACTATCTATTGACCCAACTATCTATCGACCTAACTATCTATTGACCCAACTATCTATTGACCTAACTATCTATTGACCTAACTATCTATCGACCCAACTATCTATTGACCTAACTATTGACCTAACTATCTATTGACCAAACTATCTATTGACCCAACTATCTATTGACCTAACTATTGACCTAACTATCTATTGACCCAACTATCTATTGACCCAACTATCTATTGGCCCAACTATCTATTGACCTAACTATCTATTGACCTATCTATTGACCCAACTATCTATTGACCCAACTATCTATTGACCTAACTATCTATTGACCCAACTATCTATTGACCTAACTATCTATTGACCCAACTATCTATTGACCTAACTATCTATTGACCTATTTATTGACCTAACTATCTATTGACCCAACTATCTGTTGACCTAACTATCTATTGACCCAACTATCTATTGACCCAACTACCTATTGACCCAACTATCTATTGACCCAACTATCTATTGACCTAACTATCTATTGACCTATCTATTGACCCAACTATCTATTGACCCAACTATCTATTGACCTAACTATCTATTGACCTAACTATCTATTGACCCAACTATCTATTGACCTAACTATCTATTGACCCAACTATCTATTGACCCAACTATCTTTTGACCTAACTATCTATTGACCTAAATATCTATTGACCCAACTATCTATTGACCCAACTACCTATTGACCTAACTATCTATTGACCCAACTATCTATTGACCCAACTATCTATTGGCCCAACTATCTATTGACCTAACTATCTATTGACCTATCTATTGACCCAACTATCTATTGACCCAACTATCTATTGACCTAACTATCTATTGACCCAACTATCTATTGACCTAACTATCTATTGACCCAACTATCTATTGACCTAACTATTGACCCAACTATCTATTGACCTAACTATTGACCTAACTATCTATTGACCCAACTATCTATTGACCTAACTATCTATTGACCCAACTATCTATTGACCCAACTATCTATTGACCCAACTATATATTGACCCAACTATCTATTGACCTAACTATCTATTGACCCAACTATCTATTGACCCAACTACCTATCGACCCAACTATATATTGACCCAACTATCTATTGACCTAACTATTGACCTAACTATCTATTGACCCAACTATCTATTGACCTAACTATTGACCTAACTATCTATTGACCCAACTATCTATTGACCTAACTATCTATTGACCCAACTATCTATTGACCCAACTATATATTGACCCAACTATCTATTGACCTAACTATCTATTGACCCAACTATCTATTGACCCAACTACCTATCGACCCAACTATATATGACCCAACTATCTATTGACCTAACTATTGACCTAACTATCTATTGACCCAACTATATATTGACCCAACTATCTATCGACCCAACTATCTATTGACCTAACTATATATTGACCCAACTATCTATTTACCTAACTATTGACCCAACTATCTATTGACCCAACTATCTATTGACCCAACTATATATTGACCCAACTATCTATTGACCTAACTATTGACCTAACTATCTATTGACCCAACTATCTATTGACCTAACTATCTATTGACCTAACTATTGACCTAACTATGTATTGACCCAACTATCTATTGACCTAACTATTGACCTAACTATCTATTGACCCAACTATCTATTGACCCAACTATCTATTGACCTAACTATTGACCTAACTATCTATTGACCCAACTATCTATTGTCCCAACTATCTATTGACCCAACTATCTATTGACCTAACTATCTATTGACCCAACTATCTATTGACCCAACTACCTATCGACCCAACTATCTATTGACCCAACTATCTATTGACCTAACTATCTATTGACCTAACTATCTATCGACCCAACTATCTATTGACCTAACTATTGACCTAACTATCTATTGACCAAACTATCTATTGACCCAACTATCTATTGACCTAACTATTGACCTAACTATCTATTGACCCAACTATCTATTGACCCAACTATCTATTGACCTAACTATCTATTGACCTAACTATCTATTGACCTAACTATCTATTGACCTAACTATCTATTGACCTAACTATTGACCCAACTATCTATTGACCCAACTATCTATTGACCTAACTATCTATTGACCTAACTATCTATTGACCCAACTATCTATTGACCTAACTATCTATTGACCTAACTATTGACCTAACTATGTATTGACCCAACTATCTATTGACCTAACTATTGACCTAACTATCTATTGACCCAACTATCTATTGACCCAACTATCTATTGACCTAACTATTGACCTAACTATCTATTGACCCAACTATCCATTGTCCCAACTATCTATTGACCCAACTATCTATTGACCTAACTATCTATTGACCTAACTATCTATTGACCCAACTATCTATCGACCTAACTATCTATTGACCCAACTATCTATTGACCTAACTATCTATTGACCTAACTATCTATCGACCCAACTATCTATTGACCTAACTATTGACCTAACTATCTATTGACCAAACTATCTATTGACCCAACTATCTATTGACCTAACTATTGACCTAACTATCTATTGACCCAACTATCTATTGACCCAACTATCTATTGACCTAACTATCTATTGACCTAACTATCTATTGACCTAACTATCTATTGACCCAACTATCTATTGACCCAACTACCTATCGACCTAACTATCTATTGACCCAACTATCTATTGACCCAACTATCTATTGACCCAACTATCTATCGACCCAACTACAGTGGGGAAAAAAAGTATTTAGTCAGTCATCAATTGTGCAAGTTCTCCCACTTAAAAAGATGAGAGAGGCCTGTAATTTTCATCATAGGTACACGTCAACTATGACAGACAAAATGAGGAAAAAAAATCCAGAAAATCACATTGTCGGATTTTTAATGAATTTATTTGCAAATTATGGTGGAAAATAAGTATTTGGTCAATAATAAAAGTTTCTCAATACTTTGTTATATACCCTTTGTTGGCAATGACACAGGTCAAATGTTTTCTGTAAGTCTTCACAAGGTTTTCACACACTGTTGCTGGTATTTTGGCCCATTCCTCCATGCAGATCTCCTCTAGAGCAGTGATGTTTTAGGGCTGTCGCTGGGCAACACAGACTTTCAACTCACTCCAAAGATTTTCTATGGGGTTGAGATCTGGAGACTGGCTAGGCCACTCCAGGACCTTGAAATGCTTCTTACGAAGCCACTCCTTCATTGCCCGGGCGGTGTGTTTGGGATCATTGTCATGCTGAAAGACCCAGCCACGTTTCATCTTCAATGCCCTTGCTGATGGAAGGAGGTTTTCACTCAAAATCTCACGATACATGGCCCCATTCATTCTTTCCTTTACACGGATCAGTTGTCCTGGTCCCTTTGCAGAAAAACAGCCCCAAAGCATGATGTTTCCACCCCCATGCTTCACAGTAGGTATGGTGTTCTTTGGATGCAACTCAGCATTCTTTGTCCTCCAAACACGACGAGTTGAGTTTTTACCAAAAAGTTATATTTTGGTTTCATCTGACCATATGACATTCTCCCAATCCTCTTCTGGATCATCCAAATGCACTCTAGCAAACTTCAGACGGGCCTGGACATGTACTGGCTTAAGCAGGGGGACACGTCTTGCACTGCAGGATTTGAGTCCCTGGCGGCGTAGTGTGTTACTGATGGTAGGCTTTGTTACTTTGGTCCCAGCTCTCTGCAGGTCATTCACTAGGTCCCCCCGTGTGGTTCTGGGATTTTTGCTCACCGTTCTTGTGATCATTTTGACCCCACGGGGTGAGATCTTGCGTGGAGCCCCCAGATCAAGGGAGATTATCAGTGGTCTTGTATGTCTTCCATTTCCTAATAATTGCTCCCACAGTTGATTTCTTCAAACCAAGCTGCTTACCTATTGCAGATTCAGTCTTCCCAGCCTGGTGCAGGTCTACAATTTTGTTTCTGGTGTCCTTTGACAGCTCTTTGGTCTTGGCCATAGTGGAGTTTGGAGTGTGACTTTTTGAGGTTGTGGACAGGTGTCTTTTATACTGATAACAAGTTCAAACAGGTGCCATTAATACAGGTAACGAGTGGAGGACAGAGGAGCCTCTTAAAGAAGAAGTTACAGGTCTGTGAGAGCCAGAAATCTTGCTTGTTTGTAGGTGACCAAATACTTATTTTCCACCATAATTTGCAAATAAATTCATTAAAAATCCTACAATGTGATTTTCTGGAAAAAAAATTCTCAATTTGTCTGTCATAGTTGACGTGTACCTATGATGAAAATGACAGGCCTCTCTCATCTTTTTAAGTGGGAGAACTTGCACAATTGGTGGCTGACTAAATACTTTTTTTCCCCACTGTATCTATTGACCTAACTATTGACCTAACTATCTATTGACCAAACTATCTATTGACCCAACTATCTATTGACCCAACTATCTATTGACCCAACTATCTATTGACCTAACTATCTATTGACCTAACTATCTATTGACCCAACTATCTATTGACCAAACTATCTATTGACCTAACTATCTATTGACCCAACTATGTATTGACCCAACTATCTATTGACCTAACTATCTATTGACCCAACTATCTATTGACCCAACTATCTTTTGACCTAACTATCTATTGACCTAAATATCTATTGACCCAACTATCTATTGACCCAACTATCTATTGACCCAACTATCTATTGGCCCAACTATCTATTGACCTAACTATCTATTGACCTATCTATTGACCCAACTATCTATTGACCCAACTATCTATTGACCTAACTATCTATTGACCCAACTATCTATTGACCTAACTATCTATTGACCCAACTATCTATTGACCTAACTATTGACCCAACTATCTATTGACCTAACTATTGACCTAACTATCTATTGACCCAACTATTGACCTAACTATCTATTGACCCAACTATCTATTGACCTAACTATTGACCCAACTATCTATTGACCTAACTATTGACCCAACTATCTATTGACCTAACTATTGACCTAACTATCTATTGACCCAACTATATATTGACCCAACTATCTATCGACCCAACTATCTATTGACCTAACTATATATTGACCCAACTATCTATTTACCTAACTATCTATTGACCCAACTATCTATTGACCCAACTATATATTGACCCAACTATCTTTTGACCTAACTATTGACCTAACTATCTATTGACCCAACTATCTATTGACCTAACTATCTATTGACCTAACTATTGACCTAACTATGTATTGACCCAACTATCTATTGACCTAACTATTGACCTAACTATCTATTGACCCAACTATCTATTGACCCAACTATATATTGACCCAACTATCTATCGACCCAACTATCTATTGACCTAACTATATATTGACCCAACTATCTATTTACCTAACTATTGACCTAACTATCTATTGACCCAACTATCTATTGACCTAACTATTGACCCAACTATCTATTGACCTAACTATTGACCTAACTATCTATTGACCCAACTATATATTGACCCAACTATCTATCGACCCAACTATCTATTGACCTAACTATATATTGACCCAACTATCTATTTACCTAACTATCTATTGACCCAACTATCTATTGACCCAACTATATATTGACCCAACTATCTTTTGACCTAACTATTGACCTAACTATCTATTGACCCAACTATCTATTGACCTAACTATCTATTGACCTAACTATTGACCTAACTATGTATTGACCCAACTATCTATTGACCTAACTATTGACCTAACTATCTATTGACCCAACTATCTATTGACCCAACTATATATTGACCCAACTATCTATCGACCCAACTATCTATTGACCTAACTATATATTGACCCAACTATCTATTTACCTAACTATTGACCTAACTATCTATTGACCCAACTATCTATTGACCCAACTATATATTGACCCAACTATCTATTGACCTAACTATTGACCTAACTATCTATTGACCCAACTATCTATTGACCTAACTATCTATTGACCTAACTATTGACCTAACTATGTATTGACCCAACTATCTATTGACCTAACTATTGACCTAACTATCTATTGACCCAACTATCTATTGACCCAACTATCTATTGACCTAACTATTGACCTAACTATCTATTGACCCAACTATCTATTGTCCCAACTATCTATTGACCCAACTACCTATCGACCCAACTATCTATTGACCTAACTATCTATTGACCCAACTATCTATTGACCTAACTATCTATTGACCCAACTATCTATCGACCTAACTATCTATTGACCCAACTATCTATTGACCTAACTATCTATTGACCTAACTATCTATTGACCCAACTATCTATTGACCCAACTACCTATCGACCTAACTATCTATTGACCAACTATCTATTGACCCAACTATCTATTGACCCAACTATCTATTGACCCAACTATCTATCGACCCAACTATCTATTGACCTAACTATTGACCTAACTATCTATTGACCAAACTATCTATTGACCCAACTATCTATTGACCTAACTATTGACCTAACTATCTATTGACCCAACTATCTATTGACCCAACTATCTATTGACCCAACTATCTATTGACCTAACTATCTATTGACCCAACAATCTATTGACCCAACTACCTATCGACCCAACTATTATTGACCTAACTATCTATTGACCCAACTATCTATTGACCTAACTATCTATTGACCCAACTATCTATCGACCTAACTATCTATTGACCCAACTATCTATTGACCTAACTATCTATTGACCTAACTATCTATTGACCTAACTATCTATTGACCCAACTATCTATTGACCCAACTACCTATCGACCTAACTATCTATTGACCCAACTATCTATTGACCCAACTATCTATTGACCCAACTATCTATCGACCCAACTATCTATTGACCTAACTATTGACCTAACTATCTATTGACCAAACTATCTATTGACCCAACTATCTATTGACCCAACTATCTATTGACCTAACTATCTATTGACCCAACTATGTATTGACCCAACTATCTATTGACCCAACTATCTATTGACCCAACTATCTATTGATCTAACTATCTATTGACCCAACTATCTATTGACCCAACTATCTTTTGACCTAACTATCTATTGACCCAACTATCTATTGACCCAACTACCTATTGACCTAACTATCTATTGACCCAACTATCTATTGACCCAACTATCTATTGGCCCAACTATCTATTGACGTAACTATCTATTGACCTATCTATTGACCCAACTATCTATTGACCCAACTATCTATTGACCTAACTATCTATTGACCCAACTATCTATTGACCTAACTATCTATTGACCCAACTATCTATTGACCTAACTATTGACCCAACTATCTATTGACCTAACTATTGACCTAACTATCTATTGACCCAACTATCTATTGACCTAACTATCTATTGACCCAACTATCTATTGACCCAACTATCTATTGACCCAACTATCTATTGACCTAACTATCTATTGACCCAACTATCTATTGACCCAACTACCTATCGACCCAACTATATATGACCCAACTATCTATTGACCTAACTATTGACCTAACTATCTATTGACCCAACTATATATTGACCCAACTATCTATCGACCCAACTATCTATTGACCTAACTATATATTGACCCAACTATCTATTTACCTAACTATTGACCTAACTATCTATTGACCCAACTATCTATTGACCCAACTATATATTGACCCAACTATCTATTGACCTAACTATTGACCTAACTATCTATTGACCCAACTATCTATTGACCTAACTATCTATTGACCTAACTATTGACCTAACTATGGATTGACCCAACTATCTATTGACCTAACTATTGACCTAACTATCTATTGACCCAACTATCTATTGACCCAACTATCTATTGACCTAACTATTGACCTAACTATCTATTGACCCAACTATCTATTGTCCCAACTATCTATTGACCCAACTATCTATTGACCTAACTATCTATTGACCCAACTATCTATTGACCCAACTACCTATCGACCCAACTATCTATTGACCTAACTATCTATTGACCCAACTATCTATTGACCTAACTATTGACCTAACTATCTATTGACCCAACTATCTATTGACCCAACTATATATTGACCCAACTATCTATTGACCTAACTATTGACCTAACTATCTATTGACCCAACTATCTATTGACCTAACTATCTATTGACCTAACTATTGACCTAACTATGGATTGACCCAACTATCTATTGACCTAACTATTGACCTAACTATCTATTGACCCAACTATCTATTGACCCAACTATCTATTGACCTAACTATTGACCTAACTATCTATTGACCCAACTATCTATTGTCCCAACTATCTATTGACCCAACTATCTATTGACCTAACTATCTATTGACCCAACTATCTATTGACCCAACTACCTATCGACCCAACTATATATTGACCCAACTATCTATCGACCCAACTATCTATTGACCTAACTATATATTGACCCAACTATCTATTTACCTAACTATTGACCTAACTATCTATTGACCCAACTATCTATTGACCCAACTATATATTGACCCAACTATCTATTGACCTAACTATTGACCTAACTATCTATTGACCCAACTATCTATTGACCTAACTATCTATTGACCTAACTATTGACCTAACTATGTATTGACCCAACTATCTATTGACCTAACTATTGACCTAACTATCTATTGACCCAACTATCTATTGACCCAACTATCTATTGACCTAACTATTGACCTAACTATCTATTGACCCAACTATCTATTGTCCCAACTATCTATTGACCCAACTACCTATCGACCCAACTATCTATTGACCTAACTATCTATTGACCCAACTATCTATTGACCTAACTATCTATTGACCCAACTATCTATCGACCTAACTATCTATTGACCCAACTATCTATTGACCTAACTATCTATTGACCTAACTATCTATTGACCCAACTATCTATTGACCCAACTACCTATCGACCTAACTATCTATTGACCCAACTATCTATTGACCCAACTATCTATTGACCCAACTATCTATTGACCCAACTATCTATCGACCCAACTATCTATTGACCTAACTATTGACCTAACTATCTATTGACCAAACTATCTATTGACCCAACTATCTATTGACCTAACTATTGACCTAACTATCTATTGACCCAACTATCTATTGACCCAACTATCTATTGACCCAACTATCTATTGACCTAACTATCTATTGACCCAACAATCTATTGACCCAACTACCTATCGACCCAACTATTATTGACCTAACTATCTATTGACCCAACTATCTATTGACCTAACTATCTATTGACCCAACTATCTATCGACCTAACTATCTATTGACCCAACTATCTATTGACCTAACTATCTATTGACCTAACTATCTATTGACCTAACTATCTATTGACCCAACTATCTATTGACCCAACTACCTATCGACCTAACTATCTATTGACCCAACTATCTATTGACCCAACTATCTATTGACCCAACTATCTATCGACCCAACTATCTATTGACCTAACTATTGACCTAACTATCTATTGACCAAACTATCTATTGACCCAACTATCTATTGACCCAACTATCTATTGACCTAACTATCTATTGACCCAACTATGTATTGACCCAACTATCTATTGACCCAACTATCTATTGACCCAACTATCTATTGATCTAACTATCTATTGACCCAACTATCTATTGACCCAACTATCTTTTGACCTAACTATCTATTGACCCAACTATCTATTGACCCAACTACCTATTGACCTAACTATCTATTGACCCAACTATCTATTGACCCAACTATCTATTGGCCCAACTATCTATTGACCTAACTATCTATTGACCTATCTATTGACCCAACTATCTATTGACCCAACTATCTATTGACCTAACTATCTATTGACCCAACTATCTATTGACCTAACTATCTATTGACCCAACTATCTATTGACCTAACTATTGACCCAACTATCTATTGACCTAACTATTGACCTAACTATCTATTGACCCAACTATCTATTGACCTAACTATCTATTGACCCAACTATCTATTGACCCAACTATCTATTGACCCAACTATCTATTGACCTAACTATCTATTGACCCAACTATCTATTGACCCAACTACCTATCGACCCAACTATATATGACCCAACTATCTATTGACCTAACTATTGACCTAACTATCTATTGACCCAACTATATATTGACCCAACTATCTATCGACCCAACTATCTATTGACCTAACTATATATTGACCCAACTATCTATTTACCTAACTATTGACCTAACTATCTATTGACCCAACTATCTATTGACCCAACTATATATTGACCCAACTATCTATTGACCTAACTATTGACCTAACTATCTATTGACCCAACTATCTATTGACCTAACTATCTATTGACCTAACTATTGACCTAACTATGGATTGACCCAACTATCTATTGACCTAACTATTGACCTAACTATCTATTGACCCAACTATCTATTGACCCAACTATCTATTGACCTAACTATTGACCTAACTATCTATTGACCCAACTATCTATTGTCCCAACTATCTATTGACCCAACTATCTATTGACCTAACTATCTATTGACCCAACTATCTATTGACCCAACTACCTATCGACCCAACTATCTATTGACCTAACTATCTATTGACCCAACTATCTATTGACCTAACTATCTATTGACCCAACTATCTATCGACCTAACTATCTATTGACCCAACTATCTATTGACCTAACTATCTATTGACCTAACTATCTATTGACCTAACTATCTATTGACCCAACTATGTATTGACCCAACTATCTATTGACCTAACTATTGACCTAACTATCTATTGACCCAACTATCTATTGACCCA
This sequence comes from Coregonus clupeaformis, assembly GCF_020615455.1. NCBI lineage: Eukaryota > Metazoa > Chordata > Actinopteri > Salmoniformes > Salmonidae > Coregonus > Coregonus clupeaformis. The sequence continues at coordinate 34,280,161 of NC_059212.1, forward strand.
ACTATCTATTGACCTAACTATTGACCGAACTATCTATTGACCCAACTATCTATTGTCCCAACTATCTATTGACCCAACTATCTATTGACCTAACTATCTATTGACCCAACTATCTTTTGACCCAACTACCTATCGACCCAACTATCTATTGACCTAACTATCTATTAACCCAACTATCTATTGACCTAACTATCTATTGACCCAACTATCTATCGACCTAACTATCTATTGACCCAACTATCTATTGACCTAACTATCTATTGACCTAACTATCTATTGACCTAACTATCTATTGACCCAACTATCTATTGACCCAACTACCTATCGACCCAACTATCTATTGACCTAACTATCTATTGACCCAACTATCTATCGACCCAACTATCTATTGACCTAACTATCTATTGACCCAACTATATATTGACCCAACTATCTATTGACCTAACTATTGACTTAACTATATATTGACCCAACTATCTATTGACCTAACTATTGACCTAACTATCTATTGACCCAACTATCTATTGACCCAACTATCTATTGACCTAACTATTGACCTAACTATCTATTGACCTAACTATCTATTGACCCAACTATCTATTGACCCAACTACCTATCGACCCAACTATATATTGACCCAACTATCTATTGACCTAACTATTGACCTAACTATATATTGACCCAACTATCTATTGTCCCAACTATCTATTGACCCAACTATCTATTGACCCAACTATCTATTGACCTAACTATCTATTGACCCAACTATCTATTGACCTAACTATCTATTGACCCAACTATCTATTGACCCAACTATCTATTGTCCCAACTATCTATTGTCCCAACTATCTATTGTCCCAACTATCTATTGACCCAACTATCTATTGACCTAACTATCTATTGACCCAACTATCTATTGACCTAACTATCTATTGACCCAACTATCTATTGACCCAACTATCTATTGACCCAACTATCTATTGACCTAACTATATATTGACCTAACTATCTATTGACCCAACTATCTATTGACCCAACTACCTATCGACCCAACTATATATTGACCCAACTATCTATTGACCTAACTATTGACCTAACTATCTATTGACCCAACTATCTATTGTCCCAACTATCTATTGACCCAACTATCTATTGACCCAACTATCTATTGACCCAACTATCTATTGACCTAACTATCTATTGACCCAACTATCTATTGACCTAACTATTTATTGACCCAACTATCTATTGACCCAACTATCTATTGACCCAACTACCTATCGACCTAACTATCTATTGACCCAACTATCTATTGACCCAACTATCTATTGACCTAACTATCTATTGACCCAACTATCTATTGACCCAACTACCTATCGACCTAACTATCTATTGACCCAACTATCTATTGACCTAACTATATATTGACCCAACTATCTATTGGGACTAACTGTTCCTCTTTCTCTTCTCCCTCTATATCGCCCTCCTTTTCTCCATTAAATCAAATCAAATCAAGCTTGATTTATACAGCACATTTCAGACATGGAATGCAATGCAATGTGCTTCACAGGAAAAAACTAATAAAAAACGATGAAAATAAAATGTCCAATATTTACTACACAACAAACATAAGATGATAAAAACTAAAGAATAACAATAAAAACTGAATGACTAAAACGCACCCTAAGGAAAAGCAAATCTAAAAAGGTGTGTTTTAAGATCTCTTTTAAATATGTCCATAGTTTCGGCCGTCCTCAGGTTTTCTGTCAGGCTATTCCTGAGGCATAATAACATCCCTCTCTCATCAGAGTGTGGGACCTGGAGAAGCAGGAGAAACAGCTGAGACATTTCCAGCAGAGCAGCGGAGTGGTGGACCAGTGGATAGACAACGCTAGACAGCGCCAGGACACCCTGCAGACAGCCAAGTTTAGCAACATCCAGGTCCTCATGGAGCACCTCAACCAACAGAAGGTAGGCCACTGCACAGCCATCCCAGAAATATATATTTGTAATGTTGTTGTACAATTCTGTACAGTACAGAGACTGACTGGTTGTTTCAGGTATGATTGATATATTCTAATGCACTCATGAATCTATCAGGTGCTGCACAGTGAGATCAAAGGGAAGAAGGAAAAGGTGGAGGATGTACAGAAGGATGCGGAAACCTGCTCTGCCTCCATCAAGGTGAATGCCATTCTTTCAAAACCTGTCATTCTCTCAACACCTTCAATTTGGTTGTCACTGAAAGTATCTTACCAGTTTGAATACCACATCAGCACCTAAAACCCTTCCATACTGTAGCATGTACAATGCAAATGCTAAATGCCTGTGTTCACACGTTGTGCTACTTCATTCCAGGACTATGAGCTGCAGCTGGCCTCCTACAGTGCAGGACTGGAGACCCTGTTGAACATCCCTATCAAGAGAACCATGCTCCAGTCCCCTGCCACTGTGGTCAGACAGGAGGTAATTGAGCAGCCTGTCCAACAGGGGGCAGTAGACAGTGTTAGAAATATGTCAGGGCTGTATTCATAAAGCGTCTCAGAATAGGATCAGTTTAGCTTTTTAGAGCATAATGAATATGGTTATATGGACAGACGTTTTATCAATACAGGGCCTGGTCTTTACCCTGCTTATGTGGGTAAATGGGATCCTGAGGCCTGAGGTGGCATAAGCCCTGTCATGTCAGTCATTACCATTATGTTAATCTGAATGTGGTAATCCTTGTTTTTTGGCTAGATTTTCTATTTGGCTCTATTAAAAAATTATCGTAAATGCTGGCAAATAACCTTTCCAATTAACTCTGTTGTAGTGGCTGTTTTTTATGTTTTCACACTAATAATGTATGTCTGCTTGTTTATCTATAAACTCTAACTGTAATCCCACTAGGGTGCTGACCTCCAGTCTCGCTACATAGAGCTCCTGACCCGCTCCAGTGACTATTACAAGTTCCTGGGGGAGATGCTCAAGAACATGGAGGAACTGAAGGTAAGGGCGTGAAGGCACATACAAATATATATAATGAGTTTGCGATATGTAGCATATGTGTTCCCTCCTAATAAGACCTTAGATTATTAATTTCTAGTGATATGACTTTCCCTGGTTACGATTGGGTTAGGGTAATCTGATCCTAGATCAGTTGTTATGGTCAACTACCATCTCAATGCGACCCTCCTATTTCCCACCCTCAGATTAGGAACACCAAGATTGAGATGCTGGAGGAGGAGCTTCGTCGTCTAAAGGAGGACATCGGAGACCGCAGCCAGAAGAACCGTTCCTTAGAGGACGCCCTGTCCCGCTACAAGCTGGAGCTCACCCAGTCTAAAGAACAGCTCATCTCCATGGAGGAGGTGAAGAGGACCACAGCCGTGCAGGCCAGCTTGGCCAGGGAGAGCCTGGACACCACCAGCAGCCAGCTGACTGAGCTCAACGACAAGTTGGCCCGTCTCACCTACCAGTTGGACGAGGAGAAGAGGAAGAAGAGGCTGGCCGAGGAGCGCTATACAAGCCAGCAGGAAGAGTACGAGGCGGCCGTGCGCCGGCGCCAGAAGGAGCTGGACGAGCTCAACTGGTCCAAGATCGACTTGGAGAAGGCAGTGAAGGACAAGGAGCGCGAGCTGGAGAGGCTGAGGATGCAGCTGGAAGAGGAGGCCACGAGGAGGCGTGGGGCAGAGCAGGAAATCTCTAAGGTAAGAACCCAGTGCAACCAGGAGATGAGTAACCTTAAGCAAACCTACGAGTCGGAGATCCACGTCACCAAGACCACCATCCTCAAGGCTTCTCAGCAGAAACAGGAGGACACGGCCGAGCTCAAACTGCAGTGTGAGGGACTGGAAGCAGATAAAAGGGATCTAGAAGAGGAGTTGAGGAGGTTGAGACTGTCTGTGACTCAGACTGAGGAGATGAGGAGGAAGGCAGAGGATGAGGCCCATCAGCAGAGGTCTACAGGGACGGAGGAGTCGAGGAGGAGGAGAGAGCTGGAGATACAGCTCCAGACTGTGGTCACCCAGAGAGGAGAGGAGGAGCTGAGGCAGAAGGAGGCGCTGGCCGAGGCCACCAGGAGCAGCCAGGAGAAGAGCAGGCAGATCAGTCTTCTCACACACAACCTGGAGGAGGAGGGCAAGAGGAGGAGTGCACTGGAGATTGAGGTCACCAAGCTCAGGCAGTCCTACACTGAGCTGCAGACCAGGAATGCCACCTCTCGGGAGGTCATCAACAAGCTCAAGATCTCAGAGCAGGAGATCCAATTGGTCCGAGTGGAGCTGGAAAAGCAGACCAACGAGAGGACCAAGGCTGAGACAACTGCTACCAGGCTGCAGAGCCGCATCCGGGACCTACAGGCCATGGTGGACGGTCTAGAAGTGGAGATGGAGAAGCAGAAGAAAACCACCCAGGATGAGTTCACCCGCAGGAAGAGGATTGAGTCTGAGCTGGAGAAGATGACCCAGAGCTGCAGAGAACACACCACCACCATCAACACCCTCAGGGCCAGGCAGGAAGAGGTGTCCACCTCAGGGAGGAAGTACGAAAAGGAGCTCAGGGCTCTCCAGGAGGCTCTGGACAAGAGCCTGCAGGAGCACAAGGCCACAACGGAGCACCTGGCTCAGGCATCTACAGAGTTAAAGGCTCTCCAACAGCAACTCTCCCAAGAGCAGGGGAAGGTCCGTGAGGTCAATATCCGCATTGAGAGCCTCTACAAAACCATTGAGGAGAAGAGCCGGCTGCTCAATGAAGCCACCACAGAGATTGAGAAACTCCAGAGCCTTACTCAGAAGCTGACCAAGGAGAGGCTGAGGCTGGAGGAGGAACTGAGAGGAGTGAAGCAGGAGAAAGAGCAACTGAAACTAAACAGAGATAGTGTGGATGGAGAGAGCCAAGCCCAGATCTCATCCCTGCATGTCCAGCTCCAGAGCAGCAGCAAGATGACACTGGAACTCCAAGCCCTCATCAAGGACCTGACCAAGGAGAGGGAAAAGCTAAAGTTGGATTTGGACAAAGTCCAAAAGCAATCCATAGAGGTATTTTGATTGATCTGAGGGGTCAATTCCAAATAATTCCAACAACCCTGCATGAATGAATGAGTGGCACTGGGAGGATTAAGTTCAAATAATTTACAGTGGGGTCTAAACTTATTGGATCCCTTAATAAAGATTAATAGAAAATATAATAAATAATACAAATACTGAGCTATGTTTTATGCTCAAAAAAATTCTACTAATACAATTGTTCAGAGAAATATATTTTATTTAACAAGAAGTAATGAAAAAATCTAAAAAAGATAGGGGTAAAAATTATTGGATCACATGTTTTCAATACTCCAGCCCCCTACCCCTTGCGAGGATAACGACACTGAGCCTTTTTCTAAAATGTTTTATGAGATTAGAGAACACATTGGGAGGGATCTTAGACCATTCCTCCATACAGAATATTTCCAGATCCTTGATATACAGTGGGGAGAACAAGTATTTGATACACTGCCGATTTTGCAGGTTTTCCTACTTACAAAGCATGTAGAGGTCTGTAATTTTGTATCATAGGTACACTTCAACTGTGAGAGACGGAATCTAAAACAAAAATCCAGAAAATCACATTGTATGATTTTTAAGTAATTAATTTGCATTTTATTGCATGACATAAGTATTTGATACATCAGAAAAGCATAACTTAATATTTGGTACAGAAACCTTTGTTTGCAATTACAGAGATCATACGTTTCCTGTAGGTCTTGACCAGGTTTGCACACACTGCAGAAGGGATTTTGGCCCACTCCTCCATACAGACCTTCTCCAGATCCTTCAGGTTTCGGGGCTGTCGCTGGGCAATACGGACTTTCAGCTCCCTCCAAAGATTTTCTATTGGGTTCAGGTCTGGAGACTGGCTAGGCCACTCCAGGACCTTGAGATGCTTCTTACAGAGCCACTCCTTAGTTGCCCAGGCTGTGTGTTTCGGGTCGTTGTCATGCTGGAAGACCCAGCCACGACCCATCTTCAATGCTCTTACTGAGGGAAGGAGGTTGTTGGCCAAGATCTCGCGATACATGGCCCCATCCATCCTCCCCTCAATACGGTGCAGTCGTCCTGTCCCCTTTGCAGAAAAGCATCCCCAAAGAATGATGTTTCCACCTCCAAGCTTCACGGTTGGGATGGTGTTCTTGGGGTTGTACTCATCCTTCTTCTTCCTCCAAACACGGCGAGTGGAGTTTAGACCAAAAGCTCTATTTTTGTCTCATCAGACCACATGACCTTCTCCCATTCCTCCTCTGGATCATCCAGATGGTCATTGGCAAACTTCAGACGGGCCTGGACATGCGCTGGCTTGAGCAGGGGGACCTTGCGTGCGCTGCAGGATTTTAATCCATGACGGCGTAGTGTGTTACTAATGGTTTTCTTTGAGACTGTGGTCCCAGCTCTCTTCAGGTCATTGAACAGGTCCTGCCGTGAGTTCTGGGCTGATCCCTCACCTTCCTCATGATCATTGATGCCCCACGAGGTGAGATCTTGCATGGAGCCCCAGACCGAGGGTGATTGACCGTCATCTTGAACTTCTTCCATTTTCTAATAATTGCGCCAACAGTTGTTACCTTCTCACCAAGCTGCTTGCCTATTGTCCTGTAGCCCATCCCAGCCTTGTGCAGGTCTACAATGTTATCCCTGATGTCCTTACACAGCTCTCTGGTCTTGGCCATTGTGGAGAGGTTGGAGTCTGTTTGATTGAGTGTGTGGACAGGTGTCATTTATACAGGTAACAAGTTCAAACAGGTGCAGTTAATACAGGTAATGAGTGGAGAACAGGAGGGCTTCTTAAAGAAAAACTAACAGGTCTGTGAGAGCTGGAATTCTTACTGGTTGGTAGGTGATCAAATAATTATGTCATGCAATAAAATGCAAATTAATTACTTAAAAATCATACAATGTGATTTTCTGGATTTTTGTTTTAGATTCCGTCTCTCACAGTTGAAGTGTACCTATGATAAAAATTAACATTAACCTGCAAAATCGGCAGTGTATCAAATACTTGTTCTCCCCACTGTACTTGTTGATTTTGTGATCAATTAACATTTATTTTGTGGATTTTGATGTGTGCTTGAGGTTATTGTCTTGCTGGAAGATTCACTTGCGGTCTAGTTTCAGCCCCCTGGCAGAGGCAACCAGGTTTTTTGCTAAAATGTCCTGGTACTTGGTAAAGTTCATAATGCCGTTGACCTTAACAAGGGCCAAATACCTCTATTTTCATGTAATCTGACCATAGCACTACCTGGAGTTTGCTAATCGCCATTTGCGCTTGGATTGGAACCGGCGCTATGGTCATATGACACGAAAATAGACATCTTTGGCCATGCACCCCAGCGGTGGTTTTGGCCTTCGAAAGAACAATGCATATGCAGAAAATACCTCATCCTTAATGTAAAGAAATGGTTAATTGACCACAAAATCAAAATGTTGCTATGGACATCTCAGTCTCCGGACTTGATCCCATTGAAAACCTGCGGTTTGAATTGAAGAGAGCAGTCCATAAGCGCAGATGAAGGATATCAAAGATCTGGAAAGATTCTGTGTGGAGGAATGGTCTAAGATCCCTCCAAATGTGTTCTCCAATCTCATAAAACATTTTAGAAAAATGCTCAGTGTCGTTATCCTTGCAGGGGAGAGGGTGCTGGAGTATTGAAAACAGGGGAACCAATATTTATTTTTAATTACTTGAAAAACTAAATCTCTTTCTCTTAGAAATTGTATTAGTATAAAATAATAGCATTAAAAAAGAATATTGCATACACTATAGCTTAGTATTGGTATTATTTATTTTATATAGTATTTTTTGCTGATCTTTATCAAGGGATCGAATCATTTTGGACCCCACTGTATATGATGATTCAATGTTTTCTATGATTCTGATTCTGAACCACAAAGGTTTTGGTTAACACTTTATGTTAAGGGTGTGTAATAAAACATTTATAAGGCATTTATAAAACATTAATAAGGCATTTATAAACAGTTTGCTCACCATTTATTAATCATTACTCCCACATTTGTAAATGTTAGTAAGCTAGAAATTCACACATTTATATACACAACACATGCACAAAACATTAGGAACACCTGCTCTTTCCATGACATAGACTGTGAAAGCGATGATCCCTAATTGATGCCACCTGTTAAATCCACTTCAATCAGTGTAGATGAAGGGGAGGAGACAGGTTAAAGAAGGATTGTTAAGCCTTGAGACAATTGAGACATTACATTTACATTTTTACATTTTAGTCATTTAGCAGACGCTCTTATCCAGAGCGACTTACAGTTAGTGAGTGCATACATTATTTTTGTTTGAGTATTTTTATTTTTTTCATGCCCCCCCTTGGGAATTGTGTATGTGACATGGATTGTGTATGTGTGCCATTCAGAGGGTGAATGGGCAAGACAAAATATTTAAGTGCCTTTGAACGGGGTATGGTAGTAGGTGCCAGGCGCATCAGTTTGAGTGTGTCAAGAACCGCAACGCTACTGGGTTTTTCACGCTCAACAGTTTCCCGTGTGTATCAAGAATGTTCCACCGCCCAAAGGACATCCAGCCAACTTGACACAACTTTGGGAAGCATTGGAGTCAACATGAGCCAGCATCCCTTCGGAACGCTTTCAACACCTTGTAGTCCCCGACTAATTGTGGCTGTTCTAAGGGCAAAAGGAGGTGCAACTCAGTATTAGGAATGTGTTGTACACTCAGTGTATATTTCCTTAAATATCCTGTGTTGTGTGCTTATTCTTTTACTAGGTACTGCTGGATTTTCTACCAATGGCATGCCCATATTTTTGTGAGAAATAACACTGGTCACTCAAAACATTTATAAAGTATTTATAAAGCAGAAATAGCGCTCACTTTAGATTAGGTGCTGCAAACATACTTTACCAATGATTAGTAAATGGTTTTAAAATGTGGGAGTAATGATTAATAAATGGTGAACACACACTTTATATAAATGCCTTGGTTTATTACGGATCCTTAAAATAAAGGTTACCATGTTTGGTCATTTCTACAGCTTTTCATTGAGATAATGGGTTTGCTTTTGTTCACTGAAATAACAATTGTATTGTCATTAACAATTAGTAACTATTAATTATGAATAATTCCTAAATCAACTGGCTAAATTATATAATAATTTAATAATTTTCTCAGAGGACCAATGTTCACCACCTGACTGCTTCCATGGTTTGCACTGGACTCACTCACCGATATCTACAGTATATCACAGCAATACAGTCGCTGATTGCTGGAAATGTGCATTATATATGTCTTTGCTTACATTAGTGTTCATGTTTTTTTCTTCAATGTTTTTACCAGAAGTGGAGAGGGCAAGCCGCATGACCACAGTGTTACCTACTTTTCAAAATTACTAATATGAAAGGAATGTGTAACTAATGATTTATACAGTCTTTATCCATTCAGGTATTTTTAATATGGGAGTGTGTTGACCAATATGTCTTATTCTCTCTTTCCCTTCCAGACCTCCATGATGGTGCAGCAGTCTCAGACCCACTACACTGAAATCCTGTCTGATAGGGACGCCCTTCTGATCAAGTTGAAGCAGCTGGAACAGGACAAGACCCGCCAGGGTCACTATGAAGAGGAGCTGAATCGCATCAAGATCTCCCTGGAGACTGAGCTGCGCAACAAACAGCGTCTCCAGGAAGAAAGAGACAAGATGCAAAAGGACTTCACCTACTGGAAGAGCCAGTACGAACTGAAGGAGCGCCAGATGAGGCAGGGTGACTCGGACAAGGACAAGATGGAGAGGGAGAGGCTCTCCCTGAAGAGCGAGTTGGAGCGTATGATGGTGGAGCTGAGGACCGTGGAGGAGAGGTATAAAGGCAGGCTGCAGAGCTCAGAGAGGGAGGTGTCAGACCTGGCCCTGAAGAGAGACTCCCTGGAGAGGGAGTTGAGGAGGCTTCAGCAGAGACCTGACTCCATGAGCATCCAGACCCAGACAGACGAGAAGGTGGTCACTGTGGACCCGTCTAAACTGGTGTTCGATGGGGTTCGCCGTAAGGTCACCGCCCACCAGCTGTGTGACTGCGGTATTATCAGCAAGGCCACCCTGGAGCAGCTGCTGAAGGGAAAGAGGACCGTGGAGGATGTGGCCGTCGACATCCAGCTTAGCCTCAAGGGAACAGGTGCCATTGCAGGAATGGTCAGAGGCCCCCAGGACAGGATGTCCATCACTGAAGCCAAGACCAAGAACCTTCTGAGCCAAGAGAGTGCCCTAATGCTACTGGAGGCCCAAGCTGCCACCGGCCACATCATGGACCCCAAGTTTAACGAGAAGATGTCTGTTGATGCTGCCTCCTCCAGAGGAGTGGTGGACACAGACAATAGAGACGCCCTCATGACAGCTGAAGCAGCCAGTGCAGGCTTCAAAGACCCATACACCGGCAAGCTGCTGTCCATTGGACAGGCTCTGAAGCTGAATCGTCTGGACAAGGAGACAGCCCTCCGGTTGCTCCAGGCCCAGGAGTCTGTTGGAGGAATCCTGGACCCGGTTCTGAGTGTATTCCTGCCCAAAGACCTTGCCCTTGACCGCAACCTGATTGACGAAGACCTCTACAGGGCTCTGAACAAGAAGCCCACCTGCTATCTGGACCCAATCACTGAGAAGAAGATTAGCTATAGTGACCTAATGTTGAAGTGTAGGATTGAGCCCGCCTCTGGCATGCTGCTCCTCCCAGCCCCGGAAAAGCCCATGACCGTGCAGGGCCTCAGGGGAGAGGTGTCTGTCACAGAGCTGATCAAGTCCAACTTGCTGTCTGAGATGGATGTGCAGAAGCTGAACCAGGGCAAGCTCAGCAGCAAGGACATCGAGGACAAGCTCAAGAACTACCTTCATGGTTCTAACTGCATCGCAGGGATCTATGATGAAGCCAACAACAGGACAATGACCATCTATCAGGCCATGAAGGATGGTCTGCTCAGACGAGGAACCACCCTGGAGCTTCTGGAAGCCCAGGCTGCCTCCGGCTTCATGATCGACCCTGTCAACAATGTCTGCCTGACTGTGGATGAGGCCTGGAAGAGAGGCCTTGTGGGCAAAGAGTTCAAGGACAAGCTGATGTCTGCAGAGAGGGCTGTCACTGGATACAAAGACCCACACACTGGCAAGACCATCTCCCTCTTCCAAGCCATCGAGAAGGATCTGATTGAGAAGGGCCATGGGATTAGGCTGCTAGAGGCTCAGATAGCCAGCGGTGGCATCATCGACCCCAAGGAGAGCCACCGTATCGATGTAGACATTGCCTACAAGAGGGGCTACTTCGACGAGGAGATGAATGAGATCCTGACCTACGAAGGAGATGACACCAAGGGCTTCTTTGACCCCAACACCCAAGAGAACCTGACCTACCTGCAGCTGAAGGAGAGGTGCATCACAGACCCAAAAACTGGCCTGGTCCTCCTGCCCCTGAGGGACAAGACCAAGCCCCAGCAGACGGTTCAGCAGAGCAGCCAGAATACCGTCCTCCGTAAGAGGAGGGTAGTGATCGTGGACCCTGACACTGGAATGGAGATGACCGTGAGGGAAGCCTACAATAAGGAGCTCATTGACTATGACACCTTCCTAAGTCTCTCAGAGCAGGAGTGTGAATGGGAGGAGATCACCATCACAGCTTCTGATGGTTCAGCCCGTCTGGTGGTGGTGGACAGGAAGACAGGCACCCAGTATGACATCCAGGACTCCCTGGACCGCGGCATCATCGACCAGACCTCCCTGGAGCAGTACCGCTCAGGAACCCTGACTCTCCCTCAGTTTGCTGACCTCATCACCAGCAATAGCAACCTCAGCGAGTTGACAATGACCACCAGAAACATGGAGGACGTGGCCACCTGCAGCAGCCCCCCCCAGGCCTGCCTCTCTTCCCCCACCGTCCGCAAGCGCTTCAACAGCATCTCCATCATCTTCTCCCCGCCAGAGGAGTTTGACGAAGGGAGCCCTGTTGCGGCCATCTTTGACACTGAGACGATGGAAAAGATCACCATTCCGGAGGCTCTACGGAGGGGCTTAGTGGATACCATTACAGCTCAGAGGCTGCTAGAGGCCCAGGCCTGTACTGGAGGCATCATCAACCCCACCAATGGCCAGAGGCTCAACCTGCAAGATGCCGTGCACCAGAGCATCATTGACGATGACATGGCCGCCAAGCTGAAGCCAGCGCAGAAGGCCTTCATGGGCTTCGAGGACGTGAAGACCAAGAGGAAGATGTCTGCGGCCGAGGCCATGAAGGAGAAATGGCTGCCTTATGAGGCCGGACAGAGGTTCCTGGAGTTCCAATACCTGACAGGAGGTCTGCTGGAGCCCAGTACGGGCCAGAAGACCTCCATCGAGGAGGCCATCCGACGAGGCTGGCTGGACGGTCGTGGGGCCCAGAAGCTCCAGGACACACGGAGCCACACCAAGAACCTGACCTGCCCCAAGACCAAGCTGAAGATCTCCTACAAGGAGGCCATGGACAGCTGCATGGTGGAGGAAGGCAAAGGCATGAAGATGCTCCAGGCCTCCTCCATGTCCACCAAGGGCATTAGTAGCCCCTACAACGTGTCCAACCCAGGCTCCCGTTCGGGGTCCAGGGCTGGCTCACTGGCCACCTCTCGTACAGGGTCTAGGAGCGGCTCTCGCAGGGGCAGTGTGGATTACTCCTCCAGCTACAGCGCCTTCACAACTTCTTCCTCCACCACCTTTAGCTCCAACTGACAGTTCTAATAATAAAACACACATATAGAGAAAATAGGGTGTTTAGTAGATTGGGGTAGACTATGCCTATGTGATGTGGCACATTTGTTATGGTTAAGGAAGATAGAAAGTGGGTTAGGTGGGGTTAGCATTTGTGATGTGGTATATTTTTCATTGATTGTGTTTAGTTGGTGTTTTGTGCTGTCAGCTAAATCTGGTTGGGGGAATAAAGGTTGGGTATATTGAGCAATATGTTAGAATGTTTTGTTACAATTCATTCTGGATCCATGTCAATGTTTAGATTTTTAAAAACTTGAGTGAAAATGAATTTAGTGTTGAAATATATAACATTTTACCAAATAAAACATAAACTGCTTTTATATTGTACTATGCTTTGTTTTTCTGTAGACACATGGTTGTTGTTTAATTTGACTGGGAGGGAATCACTTACTGCTTCAAAGATCCTTGGCTCACAGCATCTACAACAGGGGTAGGCAACTAGATTAAGCCATAGGACGATTTTTGTCGGAGCTATTGGCCTTGCCTTGGAAAATTAAAATAATAATTTGTAAAAATAAATATGTCATTGACTATGACACCTTCCTAAGTCTCTCAGAGCAGGAGTGTGAATGGGAGGAGATCACCATCACAGCTTCTGACCACAACTAAGCCCAAAAAGAGATTGTATTTGAAAATAACAATCATTTCATACCTTGATTACATTGATGCACTATCACTTTAAAAATATATATATATTTCCTAAATTAAACATATTTTTAGCTGAATTCCTGGTGATTTTACAGTCTTTTTGACCAAAAACTGACCCCCCGCCACTACTTGACAATGGCATATGCTTTACAACACAATGTCCAATGGTGCTGAATTATAAAACAAGTAATAAACCATTATGAATGTACCTGTTCAATGGATGTTCTGTAATGAAATATTTTGTATTCCAAAGGAGTGAAAAATAAAGGTTTATAATTCCCAACAGTCATTTGTAAGTGACCTGTAGAGTTCTTCATAGGTCCATCATTAGTCTATGGAGCTTTAGGAAGCATAATAATATGCCCTCATACTATGATGATAATGCAATGCTGCTTTTCAACTGTAACACCAGTGTTCCACTACTGTATACACCCTTATGTTATTGTGTTTCCATAGCTAGGGCTGACAGTGAAGACTTGTGAAGAACATTATCAACAACCTCTGCATAATCAAAACAGTTGCTTTGTGAGGTGTTAACCGTCAAAGGTGTAAATCCATGTTCACAGTTAGCCATTGTTATGTAAATGCTGCCTGAAAAGCCCCAACGGCCTTGCCTTTGCCTCAAGTTAGAGCAGTTCCAGGAGCCACAAAAGTCAGGTTTTTTTGGTTAAAACACGGGTAAATCCTCAGTGGAAATGCGCCAATAGTGGGTTCACCCATAGATGGTGCTAATGGCTAACAAGTGACGGTTTTCCCAGGGAGTTGGCTTGCGCTCTCACAAACTCAATGGGGTTATTGACCAAGTCCCATACCACTCATACACTGTTCTAAATTATTTTTGCTGTGGAAATTTACCACACAATCTTAACTGACAATGGTAGAACTGCAAATAAGCCATATAATGAAAATGTATACAATAATTTCATAAGATGATATACTAACAGGAAGCTGTTTTAGAGGACAGCGACCCAGAAATGTCAGTGTGTGTGTGCTGGTGATATGAGGACTGGTTTTTAGAACAATGGCACGCTTTATTTTGGACAGAGTCAATCAGTAGCTGGTCACTCCTTCAGTAACCAAGGTTCGCCGCTCACAAAGTGCTGTTATGGAAGCCAGATTCCACTGTCCTCAGGTCAACCAGCAAACAACTGAATCATCTCCAACATGCCGCAGGTCATTGGTTATCATTGTAACATTGCACTACTACACAACAGGAGGTACAGTTAAGTGTATTTCAATAGTGTTCAAAATGTGTTCTGCTGAAACCCTGTGGCGACTGGAACATACTCTATAGAAATGACCTGTCATTACAACTTATTGCCACTACTCATATTACATATTCACTCCCAAGTTTCAGGTCGTGCACTTTCTTCCACGTCCACATGTCACACGTCCTGGGGGTTGGTATAGCTGTTGTTACCGATAGTTACTGTAGGCCTATGTACTGCAGTTTTGTCTATTTTCTTATTTGCATTTAATGTGGTCACAGTGATTGGTATTTCTGTAATATACTTACGTTATTCATGTGTCGTCTTGACTTGCTTCATTCTAGATAATATGCCAAATATTAATAGAAAAATAAACAGTTCAGATGGATAAACATCACAATGGTAATATGGGTATATTTTACACTGCTCTATAGATGAAAATACATATAAACCAAACACAAATATATATTGCTGCAGAGGGAATACCTCTCATCTGATACAAACTATACATGTATTGACAGATGAAATTCAATAGTCAATTACATATTTTGATGGTATATACATTATAATGAGAGTGAAGGTTACCCTTGTAAGAGCTACACTATATATACAAAAGTATGTGGACACCCCTTCAAATGAGTGGATTCGGCTATTTCAGCCACACCCGTTGCTGACAGGTGTATAAAATCGAGCACACAGCCATGCAATCTCCATAGACAAACATTGGCAGTAGAATGGCCTTACTGAAGAGCTCAGTGACGTTCAACGTGGCACTGTCATAGGATGCCACCTTTCCAACAAGTCAGTTTGTCACATTTCTGCCTTGCTAGAGCTGCCCCGGTCAACTGTAAGTGCTGTTATTGTGAAGTGGAAACGTCTAGGAATCGTCTGTCCTCGGTTGCAACATTCACTACCGAGTTTGAAATTGCCTCTGGAAGCAACGTCAGCACAATAACTGTTTGTCGGGAGCTTCATGAAATGGGTTTCCATGGCCGAGCAGCTACACACAAGCCTAAAATCACCATGCGCAATGCCAAGCGTCGGCTGGAGTGGTGTAAAGCGCGCCGCCATTGGACTCTGGAGCAGTGGAAACGTGTTCTCTGGAGTGATGAATCACGCTTCACCATCTGGCAGTCCTAAGGACGAATCTGGGTTTGGCGGATGCTAGGAGAACACTACCTGTTCCAATGCATAGTGCCAACTGTAAAGTTTGGTGGAGGAGGAATAATGGTCTGGGGCTATGTAGCATGGTTTGGGCTAGGCTGCTTAGTTCCAGTGAAGGGAAATCTTAACCCTACAGCATACAATGACATTCTACACGAATCTGCGCTTTCAACTTTATGGCAACAGTTTGGGGAAGGCCCTTTCCTGTTTCAGCATGACAATGCCCCCGTGCACAAAGCGAGGTCCATACAGAAATGGTTTGTCGAGATCGGTGTGGAAGAACTTGACTAGCCTGCACAGAGCCCTGACCTCAACCATAATCGCCCAACATCAGTGCCCAATCTCACTAATGCTCTTGTGGCTGAATGGAAGCAAGTCCCAGAAGAGTGGAGGCTGTTGTAGCAGCAAAGGGGGGACAAACTCCAACTCCATATTAATGCCCATGATTTTGGAATGAGATGTTTGACAAGCAGGTGTCCACATACTTCTGGTCATGTAGTGTATTTCCTTGAGGGCTCCAGACACTTCAGCCAGTGGCTCAACTAAGCAGAATAGATTTCAACAATTTTGGTTTAACCAGCACTAAGACTGGTATAGATACAAAACATATGAAAGCTCGCCAATTTCACATAAAATCCAAGGAATCACTTCACTTCCCTTAAAATCTAGAGCAGGTTTACACCATGAACATAGAAAGAAAAGTTCCCTCTCTTTCTCTCTCTATGACAGTTTAAATGTTCAGTATAATGTGCCCCCCTGTTCCATCACCCCCACCCACCCCCTCTCAACTCTCTCTCTCTCTCTGTGTGTTTGTGTGTGTGTGTGTGTGTGTGTGTGTGTGTGTGTGTGTGTGTGTGTGTGTGTGTGTGTGTGTGTGTGTGTGTGTGTATGTGGACGTGTGTATGTGTGTATGGGTGTATGTCCGTCCACTGGCCAGCTCTGGCAAAAGCTGAAGCAGACATGAGGCAGCATGACAATGTGTGTGTGTGAGTGAGAGAGAGGTGGAGTGGATGGAAAGGGAGGGAGAGTGGAAGAGGGAGGGAGGGATCAGGGAGGGAGGCAGGCCCAGCCCAACCACAGTGGGAGGACTATCCCATGCCAGGACTTGTGGCGGCAGCAGCGCCTACCAGCCTTCACTGACTGGAGGAAGTGTGTTGGGGGTTGAGTGGAGCAGAGCAGCAGTTCAGGAACAGAGCGGGCTTCCATTTTAACGCGGCCAACAGAAGCCAACAGCCAGTAGTAGGAGTCAGCTGCAACAGCCTGTGAGGAAGCAGCAGTGGGGGCAGCAAAGCCGGGACAAAGTGAGCTCACAGAAGTGCCTCTGATCACCCTGCAACCACATTCCAGCACAGGAGAATGAGCCAGTCAGCCTCCTCTAAGCCTGTGTGACGGGCTGAGACCTAAACTAAACCTCTTCTTCTCTTCTCTTCTTTGCCTGGACTTTATCGCCCTCCTGACTGACAAGGGATTTCAAAGGATTTAAAAGTTCCTATTTTCAGTTTTGAAACGGTAAGGTTTGGAGTTTTTAAGTAGTTTGTAGTGTTTTACTTGCAGGGGAGCTGGTTTTAGTGTTGTGCTAGTACTTCAAAGCAGTTCTGAAGTAGTTTTCAATGCTTCTCTCTTTATCCTGTGGTTCAGCCACATTTCATTCAATGGAATTGATTCAAAATGTAAAATGGGGGCATTGCTTAGTCTTTATTTACTTTGGCTCTGTGCCCTACTTGTGTGTGTGTGTGTGTCAGTGTGTGTGTGTGTGTGTGTGTGTGTGTCAGTGTGTGTGTGTGTGTGTGTGTATGTGTGTCAGCAGTGAGGTGGGGGACCAGGCAGATTTCTGAAGAGAGAGAAGGGGGTCATTCAAACTCAACGAGCAGTGTGGTTGTGATTTCTTTGAATGATACAGTGAGTGTTGTTAATTAAAAACCATGATCTCCTCATCAAGCTTTGGCTGCAGCTTTTCACACAGTTAGAGAATCGCACCACTGTGAATGTCGTACTGGTTGAGCTTTCTTTTGCATTAGTTTGGTACTCGATGATGTTTGGAGCTTTGCTGTGCTGGAGACCTTTATAATGTGAAACATATAGGGCCATTCCAGAGCTAGCATAGTCCTCAATGAGTCTGCAGCATTTTTTTCATTTAAATTTTTACTTAATTTATTGAATGGCTGGTCTGCTGGGAGGAAGAACAAGATGGAAAGAGAAAGAGAGATATACGTACTCTTCAAGCCACAGCTGCTGTGTGGTATTCCAGGCCTCAGGGCTGCGCTTTTCAGGCAGCCATTGTCGATGACATGTACAAGAGTCCCTCTTACCTCACATTGGCCACACCCTCCTCCTTACCTGTCTAGATATCTCCCTTTCTCTCCTTAAAGTCTGGATCCAGACACACACACCTGTATTTCCACCTTCCTGTAGCTATCTATCTCTAAAACAAATAGAAGAAAAGCTCTACTGTATGAACACACACATACAGATAGTGTTAACTATCAGATAGGAGCTGTGAGACAAGCGTAGAAAGAACACAGAAAACATGGGAGTTCAATTCTCTTCTCTGTCTCTCTCTCTCCTTTGATAAAAGATAGATTACAAAGAGCTGGGTGAGAGACGGATGGATAGGACCCTGATAATGTGGTTTGGACAGGTGGGTTGGCAGAAGGCTGGTGTGTGTGTACAGTAAGCTAAGAAGAAAAAGGCATTCTGTTTTTCACCGGGCAGGGACTGACTGTAGGGCTGAGGGCTGCTGGGGCAGTATAGTGTCACAGAAAGGAGCAGCTAGCCACACAGCACACATATGTAAGCCATTAGCCAGAGTGAAGAGAGGGAGAGAGGGAGAGAGAGAGCTAAAGAGAGGGAGACCGAGAGAGAGAGAAAACGGGAGCATAATCCATTTTGGAACGCATTCCTCTATGACCTTGGGAACGAAGGTGGTAATTAGGTGGTGCTTTAGGAGCCTGGTGGGTGCTGCTGCTGCACACAGATTCACCCAAAGGCAGGGAAGCAGCTCTCTTTTATTTCCCTTCAAAATATCCTGTGAAAATGAGAGACAACTATATGTTTGAGTTCCAGAGTCGCTAAATAAACGGCATAAAAATATCCCCTTTTCTCCAGTTCCACCTCCTGCTGCTTTTTTTCCTACAGATTCCACGGTTTTGTTTATTTTGGCCCTTCGGTGTTGAATGGGCGTCAAAGCCACAGTGTAAACGCATCGAGCGAGACAGGAAACAGGCAGAACAAACTATGGCCTCTTCTCTTCTCTCCAAAGCCACTTCATCCATCCAGCCTGTTATGTCATGGTGGGAGATGTTATCCCCCCTGACTGTTTAAAGTGTGCTGCTGCTGCTTTCTGTTCATGCCAAGTATGAGTGCATGCATGGTGCTCTGTCTGAGTGACTGATGAGAATTAGGGTGGGTTATTAAATGGTGTCCAGATTTTAATGCTAAATACCTTCAGAAGCCCACAGTCTCTGCAAACTAGCCGTAGCACGGAGAAGTGATGTACTGCACCACAAGCAAAGAACAACACGACAACACATCAAGGTAGCGACCCAACATGAAAACAACATGGCAGCAGCACAACATGGTAGCAGCACAAGACATGGTACAAACATTATTGGGCACATACAACAAGACAAAGGGCAAGAAGGTAGAGACAACAATACATCACGCGACGCAGCCACAACTGTCAGTTAGAGTGTCCATGATTGAGACTTTGAATGAAGAGATGGAGATAAAACTGTCCAATTTGAGTGTTTTTTGCAGCTCGTTCCAGTCGCTAGCTGCAGCGAACTGGAAAGAGGAGCAACCCAGGGATGTGTGTGCTTTGGGGACCTTTAACAGAATGTGACTGGCAGAACGGTGTTGTATGTGGAGGATAAGGGCTGCAGTAGGTATCTCAGATATGGGGGAGTGAGGCTTAAGAGGGTTTTGTAAATAAGCATCAACCAGTGGGTTTTGCGACGGGTATACAGAGATGACCAGTTTACAGAGGAGTATAGAGTGCAGTGATGTGTCCTATAAGGAGCATTGGTGGCACATCTGATGGCCGAATAATAAAGAACATCTAGCCGCTCGAGAGCACCCTTACCTGCCAATCTATAAATTACGTCTCCGTAATCTAGCATGGATAGGATGGTCATCTGAATCAGGGTTAGTTTGGCAGCTGGGGAGTGATTACGATATAGGAAACCAAGCCTAGATTTAACCTTAGCCTGCAGCTTAGCCTAGCCATACTCCCAAGTACTTGTATGAGGTGACTACCTCAAGTTCCAAACCCTCAGAGGTAGTAATCACACCAGTGGGAGAGGAGCATTCTTCTTACCAAACCACATGACCTTAGTTTTGGAGGTTTTCAGAACAAGGTTAAGGGCAGAGAAAGCTTGTTGGACACTAAGAAATCTTTGTTGTAGAGCCTTTAACACAAAATCCGGGGATGGGCCAGCTGAGTATAAGACTGTATCATCTGCATATAAATAGATGAGAGAGTTTCCTACTGCCTGAGCTATATTGTTGATGTAAATTGAGAAGAGCGTGGGGCCTAGGATCGAGCCTTGGGATACTCCCTTGGTGACAGGCAGTGGCTGAGATAGCAGATGTTCTGACTGTATACACTGCATTCTTTGAGAGAGGTAGTTAGCAAACCAGACCAAAGACCCCTCAGAGACACCAATACTCCTTAGCCAGCCGACAAGGATGGAATGGTCTACCGTATCAAAAGCTTTGGCCAAGTCAATAAACATAGTAGCACAACATTGCTTAGAATCAATTGCAATGGTGACATCATTTAGGACCTTTAAGGTTGCAGTGACACATCCATAACATGAGCGGAAACCAGATTCCATACCAGAGAGAATACTATAGACATCAAGAAAGTCAGTCAGCTGAATATTGACACGTTTTTACAACACTTTTGATAAACAGGGCAAAATAGAAATTGGCCTATAACAGTTAGGATCAGCTTGATCTCCCCCTTTAAATAAAGGATGCACCGTGGCTGCCTTCCAAGCAATGGGAACCTCCCCAGAGAGGAGAGACAAGTTAAAAAGGTCAGTGACAGGCTTGGCGATGATAGGGGCTGCAACCTTAAAGGAGAAAGAGTCTAAACCATCTGACCCAGATGTTTTTTTGGTGTCAAGTTTAAGGAGCTCCTTTAGCACCTCGGATTCCGTGACCGCCTGCAGGGAGAAACTTTGTAGCGGGGCAGGGGGAAAAAAGGGAGGAGCATCGGGGCTAGTCGCATTAGAAGGGCTGGGAGATGAGGAAATGTTGGATGGACAAGGAGGCATGGCTGAGTCAAATAGGAATCCTGACTTAATGAAGTGGTGATTAAAGAGCTCGGCCATGTGCTCTTTGTCAGTAACAACCACATCATCAACATTAAGGGACATGGGCAGCTGTGAGGAGGAGGGTTTATTCTCCAGGTCTTTAACTGTTTTCCAGAACTTCTTGGGGTTAGACCCACAGAGAGAGAACTGCTCCTTAAAGTAACTAGCTTTAGCCTTCCGGATAGCCTGAGTGCACTTATTTCTCATTTGGCTGAACGAGAGCCAGTCAGCCTGAGTAAGCGTGTGCCGAGCCTTTCAACAAATGGAATTCTTGAGCTCTAGTAACTCTGCCAGATCATGGTCGAACCAGGGGTCGAACCTGTTTTTCATTCTCATTTTCTTTATGGGGACTTGTTTGTTAACAATAACACTGAAAATATCAAAAAAGAAGGTCTGTCTTCGACAGAGGGGATCAAGCTGATTCTATACCAATTTACAGAGGCCAGGTCATGAAGGAAGGCTTGCACATTAAAGTTTTTTAGCAAGTGTCTATGACAAATCAGAACAGGTCGTTTCACTGAGTAGCCATTACGAACATAGGCTGTAAAACAGTGATCACTAAGGGCATTACAGAAAACACCAGACTGATACCTATCAGGATTATTTGTGAGGATAACATCAAGGAGAGAAGCATTTTCTGGGTGTTTGGAGTCATACCTTGTGGGATTGGTAATATTCTGAGAAAGATTTAGGGAGTCCCATTGCTTTAGGTCAGGTGGTTTAAGCATGTCCCAGTTTTGGACACCTAGCAGGACAAATTCAGACTTAGTGTAAGGGGCCAGAAGAGAGCTTAGGGCAGGTAGGGTACAGGCCAGTGCTGATGGTGGACGATAACACCCAGCAACAGTCAACAAAGAGCTATTTGAAAGTGTAATACTTAAAACCAGCAAATCAAATTGTTTGGGGACAGACTTGATGGAGACAACCGAGCACTGAAGGTGTTCCTTGGTAAAGATTGCTACTCCACCACCTTTGGAAGATCTGTCTTGCTGAAAAAGGTCATAACCAGAAAGGTTAACATCAGTGTTCAAAACACTCTTTCTTAACCAAGTCTCAGTAATGACCAACACACATCTGGATTCAAGCTGTGAACCCACACTTTCAATTGATACATTTTATGTAATACGATTCTTGTGTTAACATGCAGAAAGCCCAGGCTTTTACAAGAGCAGAAATCAGTGAAGCAGATATCAGAGCACAAGTCAGAATTGGGGCTAGCAACAGTAGATGGGCCAGGGTGTACATGCACATTTCCAGATATCATCAGCAGTAATACAAACAGGGCACGGCTGAGGACAGGGAGAGCTCTGCAGTGTAGATTTTTTTTTACATTTGAATGTGCATCAGATGGCAACAAGATCATATTGTACAGCAATTTCATCAGGTAACATGAATACAGAGCCAGCGAGAGGTGGGTAGAATAGGATGGGAGTCCAAGAGACCGTGTAACCAATAGAGAGAGAGCCGAGTGTGGGAACAAACCTAGTCTGTCCCATGGGCAGGTAAACAAGCAAGGTCAAAGTCAACAATGCACACAGGAGTCATGAGGCAAATAGCATATGTTTTATTTATTTAAGCAGGCAAGTCAGTTAAGAACAAATTCTTATTTACAATGACCGCCTAGCCCGAACAACACTGGGCTAATTGTGCGACGCCCTATGTGACTCCCAATCACAGCCGGATTGTGATACAGCCTGGAATTGAACCAGGGTCTGTAGTGACACCTCTAGCACTGAGATGCAGTGCCTTAGACCACTGCACCACTCGGGAGCCAATAACATAAAGGCAAATTATGAGGCAAATAGCATAAAGATATAGCATAGGCGCAGCTATTCCAACCTTCCATATTGTGCCATTCGCTCCCTATAAAATGGAGTTGGACCAGAAAGACACAAAGCACAAAGACAACATTGGAAACAATATAATAATTCCAATACCCCATTGAACTCATATGCTAGTTCACAGAGGCCTTACCTCTGTGCCCCAAAGCCAGTGGAGATCCTACTAGTACTAAAAGGTGAAATGACGGGTTGCAAATGACATATGACAAGGGCCTATTAAAAAACATTCCACCTTAACAGTCTCCCCATAAGCAGCAATACTTCCTGAAGTGATAAAAAACATGTTTGGTGTGGCTGAGGGTCGAAGACAAACATCTTAGAAGATCATTAATGTGTCCCTGGCTGCCGGG
Organism: Coregonus clupeaformis; assembly: GCF_020615455.1. Taxonomy (NCBI): domain Eukaryota; kingdom Metazoa; phylum Chordata; class Actinopteri; order Salmoniformes; family Salmonidae; genus Coregonus; species Coregonus clupeaformis. The sequence continues at coordinate 34,303,459 of NC_059212.1, forward strand.
CCAAGCGCACTGACTCCCAGAGAGACAGTAGGCTCCATGTGGCGGGTTTTTACATTGGTCCACAGTACAGCCAAGTCCTCCCATGCTGGGCTGTACTGAGCCATATCCTCCCTTGCAGAAATATCACATTTTGTTTCCTTAGCTTTCATCCTTCATTCCACTATTCCTTTTTTTAAATGGAAGTATGGCACGTTCGACTTGTTTATACCATATCAACTGGGGAGGCTGACTTTGTACTTTATTGACCATAGATTTGGGTTTTGGCAATGTTTTGTTAAGAGAGAACTGGGAGGTTTCATTTGTGGAGTGTTAAGTTGATGGAAATCTGCTCTCCTTTTCACCACTGGAATATATTTTGGTTTAATGTGACCATGGTGAATTTTCAACTAACCCAATAATGGACTGCACTGCCACAAACTGTCAATCATGAACCAAGGCCAGCCAATAGGAGCACTTCTAAATTTGATGTTTTGAGTCAAGGAATGGAACTTGCCACAAGCCAGCCATGGGGTGATTGTTGGCCATCGCATGTGGCCAATATAACCTAAGAAAATAATAGTGTGGTGAACCTACATTCATCATGAATTTTGGCTACGCCTGAGCAGTCAAATTATTGAGTAGACGGGGCCTATTTGTTGCCAACTACTGTCCCATTGATCTTTAAATCATGTACTTTGTTCACTACATTCTTTCCCTGTTTCAAAACCTCCCCTATCTATTGACTGATCTATTGGTCCATTGAAATATGCCTAATTTAATAAGACATGGCTATTATGATAGTTATTGGTCTGGTTTCTGGCCAGACACTGCTGGTGAAATAGTACCTGCTTGGTAAATCAGGATATATGAATTAAATTAACAAATAAAACAATGATTAGGACTTCTAAAGATGGCCAGCTGTCGTAGTAAGCACTGTGGACTTTACGGCTGCAGAGTGAGTTTTATCCTCTCCGCGTGGTTTTAGACATTGTATTTAATGGATTATACTGCTTCCCTCACCTTAAGCTGTTTCATGTGCTGCTCCTTTTCCTTCTACACGAAGGACTCCCTCTCTCTGTTTTCCCCTTCCTTCAACAGCCATAGTTTTTGCTTGTTTCACTTCTCTTGAATTTTATGTAATGCTTATTTTCCATTTCCCTCCATATATCTTGTTTTTAAACGAATCACTCTCACAGTCACACATACACACAGTCTCCACTCCATCATGATCACCACAATGTGCCTTTCATGGAAAATGTAACCGAGGATTCTGAAGACGTGTAGCAACCGGACTAATAACATACAAAAAAAACGTGGACGTCTTAATTGGACTTTGTTGCTGCCGTCCAACCCTATGATCCCAATTGGATGACTTTATTATTTGTGACAGGCCAGAATGCTGGGTTTTTGGCAACTGTTGTCACCACAATGTGCTACAAAATGAAAACAACTATGATATCACTGTTCACATGATTGGGCCACATTTCCATCCTCCGAGGCTGACCAATATTGATTACTAGTTGGTGGATTTTATCCCCAGCATGTCAACAGCGCTCAGTGTTTCCTCTGTTACCTCCCATGCAGTTTAAGATGGATAATTCCATGCAATGTCAACTACAGCCAGGTGAGAGGTGTGGTTGCCAGGACAGATCAGGGCTGGGTATCAATACTCTGAGGTGGCACCTCTCTTCGCCTCAGACCTCTCCTTCATAATGACTGAAAGAAAGGAAACCATTGGAGACTATTGATACACAGTCCCAGGCCTCACAGTGCTGAGTGATCTATATACATCTAAGCCCTGCTGACAGCGCCCACGCACCACAGCCCAGCCAGCATTTACCCATACCTCCAGGGGCTGTGTCAGCTAGGAGTTCCAGAGTAGACACACCTAAATCCCTAGAATCCTTACCTACACTAGTATACCTGTTTCAGCTTGTTCTCTATGGAGCTTGCTGCTGGCAACTTACTTTTCAAACACCACTGTGCTTAGCTTAGGCCTACGCCTTCTCATCCACCATTACTCTACAGTCTACTCCCAGTCATTGTGCCATGGGTGGGCTGTGCTTTAAGATCCTTAGCTCGGCTGCCTGGGATGGTTGTTGTGTTGTGCCTTTGTGGCCGAGCGCCATGCCCTGAACCAGGAACAAAAGCACTCCATGTAAATTAAAGTGCAATGATCTGTAGTGCGTGCTGGGGCAAGTCGCTGCTGTTTTCCTGACGTGACTGATGAGAGACAGAATGGGACTATGGGAGAGAGGGGCCTAGTTGAAAAGAACTACAGCAGTGTAGCGTGTGTCTGGATTATTTATCATTTATTTATTGATATGTGATTGAGTATAAAATTATGGAGTTTTAGGATTACATGAAATACAGTAGTGGGTTTCCCTAACTTCTTTCACATGTCTGTGCTCACATTGGAATGTAGATTTGTCATCAGGTATACTCTGAAATATGTGTTGATGTATCTAATAGACTGCATTTTGGAAATGAAAACATCTCAATTGAATAAAAGTAGGATAGTCTTTATAAAATAATTAAACGTCAATATAATGCAGGACTACCCTCCATAGAGCTTCATGAGATGAGGAAGACTTTGCTCACATTGATTCTATCAAATACCTTAGCAAGGGCCGACTATCAAACACAGACTTTAACCTCAAACAGACTTTAACCTCAAACAGACTTTAACCTCAGCGTTTTGAATAACTTTATTAAGTACAGTGAAATGACTTTCTTGCAAGCTTTAAACCCAACAATAAAGTAATCAATATCAATATAGTACCAAAAATAACATAAGGTAGAACAATAACACACGAGAAATATACAGGGTCAGTTCCAATACCATATTTACAATGTGCAGGGATACTGGAGTGATAGAGGTAGGTACAGTACTGTATGCATAGGGGTAAGGTGACTAGGCATCAGGATATAAGATAAACAGAGTAGCAGCAGTGTACAGTTGAAGTCGGAAGTTTACATACACCTTAGCCAAATACATTTAAACTCAGTTTTTCACAATTCCTGACATTTAATCCTAGTAAAAATTCCCTGTCTTAGGTCAGTTAGGATCACCACTTTATTTTAAGAATGTGAAATGTCAGAATAATAGTAGAGAGAATGATTTATTTCAGCTTTTATTTATTTCATAACATTCCCAGTGGGTCAGAAATTTGCATACACTCAATTAGTATTTGCTAGCATTGCCTTTAAATTGTTTAACTTGGGTCAAACGTTTCGGGTAGCCTTCCACAAGCTTCCCACAATAAGTTGGGTGAATTTTGGCCCATTCCTCCTGACAGAGTTGGTGTAACTGAGTCAGGTTTGTAGGCCTCCTTGCTCACACACGCTTTTTCAGATCTGCCCACAAATGTTCTATAGGATTGAGGTCAGAGCTTTGTGATGGCCACTCCAATACCTTGACTTTGTTGTCCTTAAGTCATTTTTCCACAACTTTGGAAGTATGCTTGGGGTCATTGTCCTTTTGGAAGACCCATTTGCGAACAAGCTTTAATTTCCTGACTGATGTCTTGAGATGTTGCTTCAATATATCAACATAATTTTCCTTCCTCATGATGCCATCTATTTTGTGAAGCACACCAGTCCCTCCTGCAGCAAAGCACCCCCACAGCATGATGCTGCCACCCCCTTGCTTCACGGTTGGGATGGTGTTCTTCGGCTTGCAAGCCGCCCACTTTTTCCTCCAAACATTACGATGGTCATTATGGCCAAACAGTTTTATCTTTGTTTCATCAGACCAGAGGACATTTCTCCAAAAAGTACAATCTTTATCCCCATGTGCAGTTGCAAACCGTAGTCTAGCTTTTTTATGGCGGTTTTGGATCAGTGGCTTCTTCCTTGCTGAGCGGCCTTTCAGGTTATGTCGATATAGGACTCGTTTTACTGTGGAAATAGATAATTTTGTACCTGTTTCCTCCAGCATCTTCACAAGGTCCTTTGCTGTTGTTCTGGGATTGATTTGCACTTTTCGCACCAAAGTACGTTCATCTCTAGGAGACAGAACGCGTCTCCTTCCTGAGCGGTATGATGGCTACGTGGTCCCATGGTGTTTATACTTGCGTACTGTTGTTTGTACAGATGAACGTGGTACTTTCAGGCGTTTGGAAATTGCTCCCAAGGATGAACCAGACTTGTGGAGGTCTACAATTTATTTTCTGAGGTCTTGGCTGATTTCTTTTGATTCTCCCATACAGTTAGGCAAAGAGGCACTGAGTTTGAAGGTAGGCCTTGAAATACATCCACAGGTACACCTCCAATTGACTCATATTATGTCAATTAGCCTATCAGAATCTTCTAAAGCCATGACATCATTTTCTGGAATTTTCCAAGCTGTTTAAAGGCACAGTCAACTTAGTGTATGTAAACTTCTGACCCACTGGAATTGTGATACAATGAATTATAAGTGAAATAATCTGTCTGTTAACAATTGTTGGAAAAATTACTTGTGTCATGCACAAAGTAGATGTTCTAACCGACTTGCCAAAACTATAGTTTGTTAACAATAAATTTGTGGAGTGGTTGAAAAACGAGTTTGAATGACTCCAACCTAAGTGTATGTAAACCTACGACTTCAACTGTATATGATGATTGTATGGGAGTGTGTGTGTGTTTGTGTGTGTGTGTGTGTCTCTGTGTGTCTGTGTAGAGTCAGTATAAATGTGTGTGCATGTTATGTGTGTGAGCAAATGAAGTGTGTGTGTGTGTGTTGGAGTGTGTTTGCATGTGTTTGGGTGTGTGTTTAAGTGTGTGTGTGTTGGAGTGTCAGTGTGCGTGAGTGTGTAGAGTCCTTTGAGTGTGCATAAAGACAGCGCAAAAAAATATATACAATACAAGGGTCAACTCGTAGCCATTTTGTATCGCTATTTAGCAATCTTATGGCTTGGGGATTGAAGCTGTTCAGGAGCTGTTCCCTAACACCTTCGTGTCATTCAGAGGTTAAGTACTGGTGGTTACCAGAACCCCTCTCCTCTCTCTGGTACTATGCTCTGACACTTTCTAAAACACAGTCCAGTCCAGCCTCCCTCTCACCTAGTCCCCACCGCCACTGAAAACACAACCCACAAGTGTTGGCCGTTCGACCTTTTCATACATTTCTCATTGGTAGACAGTTTTTCCTGCAGCTCCCGGGGAAAATGGACATACCCTACTATTAGCACTAACTGCAGACCCTTGTGACACCCCCTTCACACACACACACACACACTATTTTACCCCCACCCCACTACACCCCTAGCAATGACCCTCTCTCATACACCCACACACACACACACACACACACACATAGCCCTGATTCATTGTTCCCTGAGGGGTGGTTTAAGCCCCTGGGTGCAGTAGGCCACGGCCCCCTGGTTTTACGGCCCTGGCCCCTTTCTCCGGAGTCCTTCAAAGTGTTTGATTTTAGCCTGCAGTCACTTCAGACTTAATTAACAGGCACATGCAGGCCTTTTCACTGTTAATCACAACAAACAATCAGGTGACCCGACAGAAACACAACATTTTGATTCACTCCCTTTGCCGTAGGGAGTGTGTGGTGTTAGAATTTCTTTCCAAGCTGGTCATCGTGTTGGTCTAGATTAGATAGAGGACAGGCATGCAATAGACTGACATACAGATATTGAGAGTTTTGTTGTTTCGTAATTCTATCTCTACACAGCCATGCCAAAGCTATCCCTGTGTGGTAACTAACGTGAAATCAATACTGTTGTGAGCATGTTGTGAACTTATGAAACTTTACTCGGTTTGATTCCTTATTTTGATTCTCGTTGTTAGTGAGATTATAAAACTGATAGAATGACCTAGAAATAGAACATGATTCTGATGTGAAAATGATTCCTAGAAGAATTCACGCTGGGATTTGTATTGTGGTATTTTGGATGGATTATCTTTATATGGGCGTCAGTTAACTGCCTGCCTGTTGTTTAAAGAATCACTTCCCTATTTCCCAGCTGACAGGCAAGATAGAGCACTAGGCCAAAACACAGATCACAGATGGATAGATAAGAGATGTGTGGATGAGTGGGGGAAGCCTCTCTCTCTCGCTCTCTTTCTCTCTCCCCAGCAGCTACACAGGAAGTTCATGACCATGAGGTCACAGGAACACGCCATATTTTAGGGCTACACAGCACACGACTGGTTCCAACTGGAATACAACAGAGTTTTCAGAGTTTTTTAAATTTCATTGTTGCTGTCTATCTTGTTTTTACTGTGCTAACTTGAGCATGATCAGTTGGTGACTATTTCCTTGTTTACATATTTAAAAGCAGTTACTTTTTAAATGGAGTAAATGGAAATTAGGAATACACCTAAAGTGAACATAGAAGTGGAAATAGTGTTTCATCATCATCTACAGTAACCTACCATGAGGCATAATGGCAGTCAGTGTGGCACCTGTGCAGACAGACAGTTAAATGTAAACAGACATCCTTCTTTGTCATACAACCTACAGTAGGCCTGTGTTCCTATTGTAAAGGTGTCAGTGGGGTGGCCGAGCACAATGGCTGACACCAAGGACTTTGCTCATCAAACATTGACTTGAGTGAAAACATGCATACTGTCAATGGGCAGAGGAAAGTGTGTTGTAGGGCCTGAGGCATCTCTCTCTCTCTCTCTCTCTCTCTCTCTCTCTCTCTCTCTCTCTCTCTCTCTCTCTCTCTCTCTCTCTCTCTCTCTCTCTCTCTCTCTCTCCCTCCTAACAGGAAAAAGACCCAGATGTGAGGATGGATGAGGGATACGAACTTGACCTAACCTACGTGACTGAGCGCATCATCGCCGTGTCCTTCCCCCGGACATGCTCAGAAGAGATCTACCTCCACAACCTGAAGGATGTCACAAGGATGCTCAAGTCCAAGCATGCTGATAACTACTTGGTCAGTTAGCACTACTCTCATCCATGTGTCTCACACCATTCTTCATCTCACTTGTAGTGCATAGACTATTGAGATACCTAGTCCTTTCTGTCCTATCTGACATCTTGTGGCTGACATCAGATTTCTATTAGAGTGAGATCATTAAAGTTTATCTTTGATTTGGTCAAGTTTAAAGTGTGACTGTTATTCACCCTGTGTCATTGTCTCACTGACATATTTTGTGGTTTCTAGAGAAGTGATGAAGACAGGACTATAGCCTACTTTAACCTCAGCACGACCATTTAGTGTGAAGCCTTCTTTAGTTCATATGGGAAAGAGGAAGTGAAAACGGTTGAAATAGTTACATTTTAAGATAGTTATAAAAGGCATATAATTGAATTGCAACATAAAAGTATGTATTCATGCGTACATGTCTTTTTCCTTTCTAGATTATCAACCTGTCGGAGAAGAGACATGATCTCTCTAAAATGAACACTAAGGTAAAGCAACCATACTGTCTTTTTCAGAATGTGCAACATAAACAAAACATAGGGCAAGACACGAGGTGCCGAAGAGATACAGGTATCAACAAGCTGCAGAATGACTCGGCTGTATTTGCCATAGCTAAATCAATGAATATCAGTGACAACATGGATCTCAACCGTATCTGCTTGAACAACTGTATCACTAGATAACCCTTTGATTTAGAAAGGCTGTCTCTAGGATTTCTGGAGACTCTGCACACGCTAAATAGATAGTATAGGTTGTATAGAGATTGTGTAGATGAGAAATATCTATAACAAAGTGTATGTGTGTGTGTGTGTGTGTGTGTGATTTACCTTGTTCTTGCAGACTCTGGACACCGGCTGGCCTGACCTGCATGCCCCTCCTCTGGATAAGATCTGTACCATCTGTAAGGCCATGGAAGGCTGGCTCAATGCTGACCCTCTACACGTGGTGGTCATACACTGCAGGGTATCATCATTACTCTGTTATCACCCTCTCATCATCTCTCAGTTCTCGTCTTCTGGCCAAAGATCACTTGTTTCACCTTATTATATAAAGTCACTGTCCAGTAAAAAAAATCTCACTTACATTTTTTATTTATTCTGTTAACTCATACCCAAATAATGTTGTTGACTCATCTTCTACTTGTATTTTTGGCCAAAGCATACATTTGAGAAAATAACACCTCAAAAACTCCACCTCAATCTTATCTCAAACAGACCATTAAAAAAAAGTATTTATATTTACTCATAGAGGATGATGTCATCCTCCTGAGAAGGATGAGCTGGCCAGTCAGCGGTGTACTCGCATGAATATTTTTAATGACCGGTATACGCCCACACCATTCTGTAGTTGGGGTATGCCCACACCATTCCAACACAGGGAACATTCAGCCGGAGGTACTTCCGGTTGGCGGGTGGGGTCATGGTAATTGTTCCAGGAGCTGAAAAAATAAGTGTTGTTTATTTGTTTATTTATAATTCAATAACACTACCTGTTACTGTTGCAATTGATTACACCTAAGCATTGGCACACAAAGATGAATTATTTTGACATCTTGTCTCTGTCTTGTATTTCAGGGTGGGAAAAGCAGAATTGGAGTGGTCATCTCATCGTTTGTGCATTTCACCGACATATCTGCCAGGTAGCTGCTGCAACCAATGGCATCTCATGGCTTTTTATCCATCTTTTAATTTATTGAGGTTTAGCACTGTGAAATGTGAGTTCACTCTAACCAAAATATCTGACCTCAGGAGAGAGTGAGTAGCACTGATTGAATGTTTGGGTCCAAACTCAGATCCTTGTCAACTCCAACTCAAATGTCTCAGATAAATATAAACAAAGATAATCTATTTCACTCTGACTACTTCCGGCCCACTCAGCCCTTTCACTGAATTCCACAGTGATTCAGAACGTGAGTCCAACAATCAATAGTTATGGTTGTGGGATCAAAGGCAAGCCACAAGTTATGAGTCACGTTTACAGAATTACACACTCTAAATCAACATAGACAATACTAGACAGTCATGATAACAGGTTGTGACAGAAACTGCCCTTTATCACAAAGGTCAATGTAATTTTCCCTGAATGGACCTGGAGATGAATTTAGCAATTAAATATGAGTTTCAGTAAGGCACTTGAGTTCAGAATAATTTCCCCTCAAGCACATGCAGTTCCTCTAAGTGGAAAAAGTTACACAAACAAAGATGAAAGTCATTGACACTCTGAAAGGATATTCAGAGCAGCTGCAACTCAGCTAATCCCTAAAGTCAAGAACTGACTTCAAACATTTAGAGAGAAAGTGGTTTATAAGGTGAAGGGAAGTGCTGTGTGTGTTTGTGTGTGTCTTGTCTTATGCGCTTATGGAGATCCTTTCTGCGCACAGCCCCCATGTGATATGAGTACACGTTGGCCCAGGCCAGGCTGGGGCAGGCCAATCAACGTGGGAGAGAGAAAGGGGAGAGAGAGACTGAGAGAGAGGAAAGGGGGTCCCCTGTAGCTCAGTTGGTAGAGCATGGCACTTGCAATGCCAGGGTTGTGGGTTCGTTTCCCATGGGGGGCCAGTATGAAAATGTATGCACTCACTAACTGTAAGTCGCTCTGGATAAGAGCGTCTGCTAAATGACTAAAATGTAAAATGGGGGAGAAAAGAGAGAGAGGAGAACAGAAAAAGATTGAGGACAGTGAGGAAAGGAAAGAAAGTGAGAGGGAAGAAGAGGAGAGGCGGGGAGATTTAGAGGGAGGTATATGGTGGGAGGGGGAGAGAGATGGAGAGACAATTGAGGAAGAGAGAAAAAGAGGGAGAGAGAGACCTCTAGTGAAAATCCTCCAGTGCCTGTTGGTTTTAGGCCTGTTGGTATAGCAGTAACTGTGTACACACCCTGGCCTCTTTCTCCTCTCCTCTGTGTTTACTCTGCATTGTCTTCCTCTCTGCTGGAATCCCTTGTCTCTCTGGTTACTTTCTCTCTTCATCGCTGTCAGTGTGTGCACACTCACGTTTGTGTGTGTGTGTGCGTGAGTACGTGTCAGAGAGAAACAGAATATGTATTGAATATGTGCTAATGTTTGTTTACATTGTGTGTAACTCCACTCAGTCAGCCAGGAGGATCTCTGGTATAGGCTGATGACTTACGCTCAGTTCAGTTTAATTCACTGTTCCCTTATTTAAAACTAAAGCTCTTAACTAAAGGTTACTTACATCATTGTCAGGAGTGCTTACCCTGTCAGTGCTTAAGCCTAAACAGTAGGGTAAGTCAGTGTTTAAGCCTAAACAGGAGGACGGTAAGTCAATGTTTAAGCCTAAACCATGTCTGTGTCTGTCTCATAGTGCTGATCAGGCCCTGGACCGCTTTGCAATGAGGAAATACTATGACGACAAGGTCTCAGCATTGATGACACCTTCTCAGAAAAGGTATGGCATCTTTTCAGGCACAATATTAATCTACTTTCTAGTATTGAGGAAATGCTCGTTGTGTGGTAAGGGTGGTGAGGTAAAGGTGTTTTCCATCCCTCCCCACCCATTTACACACACACACACACACACACACACACACACACACACACACACACACACACACACACATACACACACACACACACACACACACACACACACACACACACACACACACACACACACACACACACACACACACACACACACACACACACACACACAGTTACAGTTAGTGCTAATCTATACCCACCCCTTTTCGCCCATCCTAGGGCATGTTCAGGTCCCAAGCCCACCTGAACCAATAGAAAACCTATTGCGTGTCTTGGTCTTGTTTGTCCATTTCCATAGAAAAGGGCCTGTGATAGTCGTGCCATTGTGTGTAATTGAAACAGAATGGGATCCCGTGGTGACCTGGTGTAATCTAATCCTGCTGCATCACACTGAATCACTGTGACTCAGTCACACTGTGGGCGCCTCATAAAGAATATCCCCATCACAAACACACAGGCTCAATGGATCTCAGAGCGGTCCTTTTCCCATGTGTACTTCAGTAACTGTGTTATAATTGTCATGGATGGACCCATCCATTGATGTCAGGGTTGTAAGTGATCTGTTGTTGTCCACTGTAACCTATATGCAGAGGAGTTTAGCTAGTGAGGAACATCTAGCTAGCTATTGTGTGGATTACTATATCTCATCTATTATTTAATGCCAGGTATGTTTGGATCCTGAACAGTCTCCTGAGTGGGTCGATGAAAATGAATGCCTCTCCACTGTTCCTGCATTGCATCATTCTTCATGGGATACCCAACTTCAACACTGCAGGAGGTAACTTAAAAAACTATTTTGTTCACCTATTGGCCCACTAGGAGATACACATTTACATTTTCCACTCAGTCAATACAGATTTAGGATCTTAATTTGATCACTATGTTGCAGAAAACTTTCCTGCAATGCAGGACATTTGAAACTTGTAGTGTATTTGAGTTTTAAAAAGGCTTCTGAAGTTTGTTATTTCCACTTTGAAATTTCAGACTTGACTTTCCCTTACGAAAAATGTATCAACCCCTACAAAAATGTCCATTCATTATAATCCACATAATAATTCAAATTTCGTGTTAATGCAGGATTATTTTCCTGCTGTAGCAAACTGGCTCAAGTTAAGATCCTACATATGTAGAAGCTAGAAGTCTGACAAATAACTACCAATAAAATTCCTATGAGGCTATCTAGAAATAAGTGGGCTTTTTGGGAGATCTTGCATGACAGAAGCATGACTCTGTAGCTCAATTGGTAGAGCATGGCGCTTGTAACGCCTGGGTAGTGGGTTCCTTCCCTGGGACCACCCATACGTAAAAATGTATGCACACATGACTGTAAGTTGCTTTGGATAAAAGCGTCTGCTAAATGGCTTATTATTATTATTACATGTATACACACACATGCACATACACTACCATTCAAAAGTTTGGGGTCACTTAGAAATGTCATTGTTTTCGAAAGAAAAGCAATTTTTTTGTCATCAAATTGTTCAGAAATACAGTGTAGACACTGTTAATGTTGTAAATTGCTATTGTAGCTGGAAACGGCTGATTTTTTATGGAATATCTACATAGGCGTACAGAGGCCCATTATCAGCAACCATCAGTCCTGTGTTCCAATGGCACGTTGTGTTTGCTAATCCAAGTTGATCATTTTAAAAGGCTAATTGATCATTAGAAAACCATTTTGCAATTATGTTAGCACAGCTGAAAACTGTTGTGGTGATTAAAGAAGCAATAAAACTGGCCTTCTTTAGACTAGTTGAGTATCTGGAGCATCAGCAATTGTGGGTTCGATTACAGGCTCAAAATGGCCAAAAACAAAGAACTTTCTTCTGAAACTCGTCAGTCGATTCTTGTTCTGAGAAATGAAGGCTATTCCACGCGAGAAATTGCCAAGAAACTGAAGATCTCGTACAACGCTGTGTACTACTCCCTTCACAGAACAGCGCAAACTGGCTCTAACCAGAATAGAAAGAGGAGTGGGAGGCCCCGGTGCACAACTGAGCAAGAGGACAAATACATTAGAGTGTCTTTTTTGAGAAACAGGCGCCTCACAGGTCCTCAACTGGCAGCTTCATTAAATAGTACCCGCAAAACACCAGTCTCAACGTCAGTGAAGAGGCGACTCCGAGATGCTGACCTTCTAGGCAGAGTTGCAAAGAAAAAGCCATATCTCAGCCTGCCCATCTTAATCTTTGCTTTTTATTGGCCAGTCAGAGATATGGACTGATGGTATGAAAAATGTATGCACTCACTAACTGTAAGTCGCTCTGGATAAGAGCGTCTGCTAAATAAAAAAATTAAAATAAAAAGGGTTAATGATAATGGGCCTCTGTACGCCTATGTAGATATTCCATTGAAAATCAGCCGTTTCCATCTACAATAGCCATTTAGAACATTAACAATGTCTACACTGTATTTCTGATCAATTTGATGTTATTTTAATGGACAAAAAATGTTATTTTCTTTCAAAAACAAGGACATTTCTAAGTGACCCCAAACTTTTGAACGGTAGTGTTGAAGTCGGAAGTTGAAGTCGGAAGTTTACATACACCTTAGCCAAATACATTTAAACACAGTTTTTCACAATTCCTGACATTTAATCCTAGTATACATTCCCTATATTAGGTCAGTTAGGATCACCACTTTATTTTAAGAATGTGAAATGTCAGAATAATAGTAGAGAGAATTATTTATTTCAGCTTTTATTTCTTTCATCATATTTCCAGTGGGTCAGAAGTTTACATACACTCAATTAATATTTGGTAGCATTGCCTTTAAATTGTTTAACTTGGGTCAAACGTTTCGGGTAGCCTTCCACAAGCTTCCCACAATAAGTTGGGTGAATTTTGGCCCATTCCTCCTGACAGAGCTGGTGTAACTGGGTCAGGTTTGTAGGCCTCCTTGTTCGCACACGCTTTTTCAGTTCTGCCCACAAATGTTCTATGAGGTCAGGGCTTTGTGATGGCCACTCCAATACCTTGACATTGTTGTCCTTAAGCCATTTTGCCACAACTTTGGAAGTATGCTTGGGGTCATTGTCCATTTGGAAGACCCATTTGCGACCAAGCTTTAACTTCCTGACTGATGTCTTGAGATGTTGCTTCAATATATCCACATAGTTTTCCTTCCTCATGATGCCATCTATTTTGTGAAGTGCACCAGTCCCTCCTGCAGCAAAGCACCCCCACAGCATGATGCTGCCACCCCCTTGCTTCACGATTGGGATGGTGTTCTTCAACTTGCAAGCACCCCCTTTTTCCTCCAAACATAACAATGGTCATTATGGACAAACAGTTCTATTTTTGTTTCATCAGACCAGAGGACATTTCTCGAAAAAGTACAATCTTTGTCCCCATGTGCAGTTGCAAACCGTAGTCTGTCTTTTTTATGGTGGTTTTGGATCAGTGGCTTCTTCCTTGCTGAGCGGCCTTTCAGGTTATGTCGATATAGGACTCGTTTTACTGTGGATATAGATAAATTTGTACCTGTTTCCTCCAGCATCTTCACAAGGTCCTTTGCTGTTGTTCTGGGATTGATTTGCACTTTTCGCACCAAAGTACGTTCATCTCTAGGAGACAGAATGCGTCTCCTTCCTGAGCGGTATGACGGCTGCGTAGTCCCATGGTGTTTATACTTGCGTACTATTGTTTGTACAGATGAACGTGGTACCTTCAAGCGTTTGGAAATTGCTCCCAAGGATGAACCAGACTTGTGGAGGTCCACACATTTTAATCTGAGGTCTTGGCTAATTTCTTTTGATTTTCCCATGATGTCAGGCAAAGAGGCACTGAGTTTGAAGGTAGGCCTTGAAATACATCCACAGATACACCTCCAATTGACTCAAATGATGTCAATTAGCCTATCAGAAGCTTCTAAAGCCATGATATCATTTTCTGGAATTTTCCAAGCTGTTTAAAGGCACAAGAAATGTATGGAGTGGTTGAAAAACGAGTTTTAATGACTCCATCCTAAGTGTATATAAACCTCTGACTACTGTAAATACGCACCACAGAATAAATTCTTTATGGTCTGTAGTAAACTCAAGGGAATCCACACCCATTTTTTTCACATAAACAAACATTTTTTACACATTTCACTTAAACAACAAAGACTTCCCTGAGATGGAACCAATGCTTAATTTGAGAAGGATCCTGCTGGAACAGGATCCGGCAACTCTCAATGTTGGAATGTTTTGTTCATTTGTTCAACCATTTGCCAGAATCAGTACCTCTCTTGGCATGAAAAATATTTGCCACTGTTTGCAATGTATAAATTATAATAAAATCAATCAGAGTTCTGACAATCAGTGGGTTAAGCGAAGGAGGAAGTACTTTTGCCAGTTTAAAGCTACCTCCCGAGTGGCGCAGTGGTCTAAGGCACTGCATCGCAGTGCTAGCTGTGCCACTTGAGATCCTGGTTCAAATCCAGTTGGCCCAGGGTAGGGGAGGGAATGGCCGGCAGGGATGTAGAGCATGGTGTTTGCAACACCAAGGTTGTGGATTTGATTCCCATGGGGGGCCAGTATTAAAACTAATGTATGCACTCACTAACTGTAAATTGTTCTGGGTAAGAGCGTCTGCTAAATGACTAAAACGTGAAGACTGCTTACCACCTCAGTGTTATGTACACTACCAGTCAAAAGTTTGGACACACTCAATCAAGGGTTTTTCTTTATTTTTACTATTTTCTACATTGTAGAATAATAGTGAAGACATAATAATAATAAATAATAATAATAATTTCTTAGATGTATTGCTATAGGCATGTCACATGCAATATGTCACCCTTCCCGGAGCTACACTTCCCGGAGCTACACATATGGCCCAGAACTAGAACGAGATTCACTTTCAGTGATCTCTCTCCCTCTCTCTGTTCTGATAGACACACGCCTGCAATTTTCATCTCTCCAGCGTTGCACTTCATAATTTATTTCCTTTAGAATCATACACTCTTAGGAAAAAAGGTGCTATCAAGAACCAAAAAGGGTTCTTCGGCTGTCCCCATAGGAGAACCCCTTTTGGTTCCAGGTATAACCCTTTTGGTTCCAGGTAGAACCCTTTCCACAGAGGGTTCTACATGGAACCCAAAAGAGTTCTACCTGGAACCAAAGAGGGTTCTACCTGGAACCAAAAAGGGTTCTCCTATGGGAACAGCCACAGAACCCTTTAGGAACCCTTTTTCTGAGTGTAGCTCCGGGAAGGGTGACATATTGCATGTGACATGCCTATAGGTTACATGAGAGGCTGCCAATGTCGCACATGACTCTCACATAGAGATATGCCTAGTAGCATCTTAGAGAGACTGACACAATTTGTCAAGTCACAAAGTGTCAGGTCAGATTTCCTGTGCATTCTCTGTAATAGCCCACAAGAAGCTTGAGGGAAAGGGTTAATGTCATTTTATTAGCAATACATCTAAGAAATTATTACTAACTGTCACTTGATACCAACATGAATTAATACATGATACGGTATAACATAACATTAATGAATTAATGATGCAGTATATTGATAGGATGTAATTTCAAAAGGTCAACTAATCATAACAGTTACTAATTTTGGTCCCCGCTTTTTCTACTGAATTCCACTCTATTCTATTTCTCTTTTTTTTCAGTGTGTCACCCATATCTGAAAGTCTACCAGGGAATGCAAGCTGTCTACTCCTCAGGGGTCTAGTAAGCATTCATTAAACAACCTGTTTCCAATTTTGTTTCACAATAAGTGATACAATTTTCTTTGAACCACAATTGGCTGTTGTTCTAATTCAGCGCTTTCTGTGAGTGTCAGTGATTGGTCATAGAATGTTCTCTCTGATTGGTTGTTTGTCTCTATTACCCAGTCACATTGGGCCTGGACACAGAGACAGGATATGCATCAGTCTGGAACCTGCTCAGCTGCTAAAGGGAGACATCATGGTAAGAACAACTTTTCATAGCATCACATAACATATCCTATGGAATGTACTGGGTATACCATACAAGAAGAAAGATGGAAGTCATGATAGATTACATTAACAGAAGACTTACACATATAAAATGGTAAGAAACATAGCAGATGCCAACAACTGATTTGATAAGGTTTTATAAAGGTCACATGAATACACACACAAACTGCTGTTACACCCTGTCTCCCCCTGTTCCTGCAGGTGAAATGTTACCATAAGAGTGATGTCACTTTGGAGCGTGAGGTGATCTTCCGGCTCCAGTTCCACACGGGAGCAGTGCAGGGCTACAACCTGATGTTTGAGAAGGAGGACATGGAGACTGCCAATAAAGGTATACACACATACACACACACAGACCTGGAAAGGCCTAGAGAATGTCTCTGCTGGACTTCATTTTCATTTATAAAAACCACACGTGCAGCACCATTCATCTTTCCGTTGCGTTCTAACGCAGCCACACTCACGGCATTCCTTTGTGTTGACTCTGCAGATCCTAGATTTCCGGATTACGGGAAAGTAGAGCTGGTGTTCGCCGAGGGCCCGGAGAAGATCCTAGGTATTTTTTCTAACTCCTTAACCCAGTTTGAAAAGCAGGAGGGTTTGAAAACCTCCTGACACATGGTGCTTTCACCACCCAGCTTCCCCCTCGATCCCCCCGCCTTCCCCCTCTACCCCCTGTCGAGATGAGGATGTGGAATTCCGTAGAGGGGAAATGTAGTGTGAAGTGTGTACTGACAGATAGGTAAAGGAGCACAGCATGTCCTGCCTCCCAGCCCCACAGGAGGGAGTGTGTGTGTGTGTGTGTGTGTGTGTGTGTGTGTGTGTGTGTGTGTGTATGTGTGAGAGCTCATGCATGCATCCGAGCATATGTGTGCCCTACACAACTCGTAAAATGTAACGTTCCTTCAACTCTCAGTTGCAAGAGCACTCTGGCCACAAATCACTTCTAGGAAAGAAACAAAAAAGGCTTCTTTCCAACAGTGTTCCTAAAAAGTTTAAACCTATGAGATTGTCCCCACTGATCCCTTGTTGTTGATTGGACCCTATAAGAACCATATAAGAGCATCTCACAGTGAATCCTTGGTTTTGATTGGTCTAGGTGCAGAGCTCTGGCAGAATGGGGCAGACGTCAGTGTGGACTACAACACAGCCGACCCTCTGACACGATGGGACTCCTACCAGAACATCAATGACGGGGAAGGTAACAGCAGTCACTCTGACTTATTTCTCCTCATTACTGTGTGGAACATAAAGCTTCCAATCACTCTAACTTACTATCACATTATCCACCATAACTAACAAACAAGTTCATCCAGTTAAACCAAGCCATATCTGGGTCAGTAGTATAGCCTATCTGTTTTATGAGTGAATGGAGTTCCTCTGCTTACATTGTCCACTGTGCCATTACTAGGGTGTTTTTCCTGACCAGTAAAATCTTTGGGCCACACATAGGCTATCCCTGTCAGGAACAACTCCTTAACCCAGATACAGTTTTACCAACACAGGTACACCCAGTATAACCAACCAAACCGAATCTGTGTCAATCAGTGTTTATTTTTATGAATGAATGAATGGATCCTTCCTTAGAGAGCCAACCCACGGCACAGACATCAATTCAATGTCTATTTCACGTTGGTTCAACGTAATTTCATTGAAATTACATGCAAACAACGTTGATTCAACCAGTGTGTGCCCAGTGGGAAGTGATAACTGCAGTATTTTTTCAATGGGGAGCTTCCAGTGAAACAGATCTCTCAGCAACTCTGTAAACCTTATGCTAGTCTCAGTACTGCAGAGCATGACAGATTCATAGTCCTATGCTCTGGTTGGCCCACCTCACTCTGTACTGTATCATATAGGGACCACAGCGTGATTACATTAACATACACACAGTCAGTCGCCACCGGCCTGGTTTATGTGGCAGTGGGACCCATTACTCATAAGAAAGACTTGCAATAGGGCAAGTCCTATGGAAACATTCTTTATTTACTGTGGTGAACAGAGGATATGAAGGATAGCATATCCTGTTGATGAACCAAAGGAACATACAGTTGAAGTCGGAAGTTTACATTCACCAAATTCCAATTCCTGACATTTAATCATAGTTCAGCCTCCTGTAGCTCAGTTGGTAGAGCATGGCGCTTGCAACGCCAGGGTTGTGAGTTTGATTCCCACGGGGGGCCAGTATGAAAAATGTATGCACTCACTAACTGTAAGTCGCTCTGGATAAGAGAGTCTGCTAAATGACTAAAATGTAAAAAATTCCCTGTCTTAGGTCAGTTAGGATCACCACTTTATTTTAAGAATGTGAAATGTCAGAATAATAGTAGAGAGAATGATTTATTTCCGCTTTTATTTATTTCCCTGTGGGTCAGAAGTTTACATACACTCAATTAGTATTTGGTAGCATTGCCTTTAAATTGTTTAACATGGGTCAAACGTTTCAGGTATGTCACGCCCTGGCTCTGGGGACAATGTTATGTTGAGCCAGGGTGTGAAATTCTATGTTTGATATTTCTATGTTGGGCTGAGTGACTCCCAATCAGAGGCAACGAGTGTCTGCTGGGTGTCTCTGATTGGGAGCCATATTTAACTATCTGTCTTTCACGTGGTGTTTGTGGTTTCTTGTTCATTTCGGTTCGTGTGTAACCGTAGACGTCACGTTATCGTTTATTGTTTTGATCGTGTGATCTGTAAATAAAAGGATATGTTCACTTTCAACGCTGCGCCTTGGTCCACTCTGTTAGACGATCGTGACAGAAGAAACCACCAAGATATGACCAAGCAGCGTGTCCAGGAGCCATCGCCAGGGGAGATCCCTCACAGATCTCCTTCGCCTCCTGGACTGGGTCAAGCCGAGTGAGGAAGAGAAGGGCTTGACATTATGGCAGAAGGGCGAGAGGCTGGCGAGGGGACATGGAGACCTGGTCCACGGGTAGGAGACGCCCCGAAAATTTTTAGGGGGGCTCACGACGTCGGACCAGCAGGAGGCCGCGATAGAGCGGCCCAGTGGGTTGCCGGAGAAGGCCGCCGGGTTACGGGGCCACTGGTCGAAGAGGGGATGGAGGAAGTAGAGGCACGGCGAGAGGTACTGGCGTGTGTTGCCAGTCCGGTCCGGCCCGTTCCAGATCCCGGTGTAGGGCCAGTGGTGTGTGTCCCCAGTACAGTCCGGCCCATCCAAGCTTCCCGCACCAAGCCAGTGGTGTGCGTCGTCAGTCCGGCACGGTCCGTGCCTGCTCTCCGCACCAAGTCTATGGTGCGTTTCGTCAGTCCGGCACGGCCCGTTCCTGCTCCCCGCACCAGGTCTGTGGTGCGCGTCGCCAGTCCAGTCTGGCCCATTCCTGCTCCCCGCACCGAACCTGCGGTGTGCGTCGACAGCCCGGCTCTGCCCGTTCCTGCTCCCCGCACCAGGTCTGTGGTGCGCGTCGCCAGCCCAGTCCGGCCCATTCCTGCTCCCCGCATCAAGTCTGTGGTGCGTCTCGTCAGCCCGGCTCTGCCCGTTCCTGCTCTCCGCACCAGGTCTGTGGTGCGCGTCGCCAGCCCGGTCCGGCCCATCCCTGCTCTCCGCACCAAGTCTATGGTGCGTTTCGTCAGCCCTGTCCGGCTCATTCCTGCTCCCCGCACAAAGTCAGGGGTGCGCTTCGTCAGCCCGGTCCGGCCCGTTCCTCCTCCACGCATCAAGCCAGGGGTGTGCGTCGTCAGTCCAGCACAACCTGTGCCTGGGTCATATCCGGGCCGGATCCGCCGCCAGGCGGAGTGCCCACCCGGTCCCTCCCGTGTTGTGGTTGTTTGGCGCGGCCGAGTCCGCGCCTTTTAGGGGGGGGTACTGTCACGCCCTGGCTCTGGGGACAATGTTATGTTGAGCCAGGGTGTGAAATTCTATGTTTGATATTTCTATGTTGGGCTGAGTGACTCCCAATCAGAGGCAACGAGTGTCTGCTGGGTGTCTCTGATTGGGAGCCATATTTAACTATCTGTCTTTCACGTGGTGTTTGTGGTTTCTTGTTCATTTCGGTTCGTGTGTAACCGTAGACGTCACGTTATCGTTTATTGTTTTGATCGTGTGATCTGTAAATAAAAGGATATGTTCACTTTCAACGCTGCGCCTTGGTCCACTCTGTTAGACGATCGTGACAAGGTAGCCTTCCACAAGCTTCCCACAATAAGTTGAGTGAATTTTGGCCCATTCCTCCTGACAGAGCTGGAGTAACTGAGTCTGGTTTGATTGCCTCCTTGCTCATACACGCTTTTTCAGTTCTGCCCACAAATTTCTATAGGATTGAGGTCAGGGCTTTGAGATGGCCACTCCAATACCTTTGTCCATTTGGAAGACCCATTTGCGACCAAACTTTAACATCCTGACTTATGTCTTGAAATGTTGCTTCAATATATCCACATCATTTTCCTTCCTCATGATGCCATCTATTTTGTGAAGTGCACCAGTCCCTCCTGCAGCAAAGCACCCCCACAGCATGATTCTGCCACCCCCGTGCTTCACGGTTGGGATGGTGTTCTTCGGCTTGCAAGCACCCCCTTTTTCCTCCAAACATAACGATGGTCATTATGGCCAAACAGTTCTATTTTTGTTTCATCAGACCAGAGGACCTTTCTCCAAAAAGTACGATCTTTGTCCCCATGTGCAGTTGCAAACCGTAGTCTGGCTTTTTTATGGGGGTTTTGGAGCAGTGGCTTATTCCTTGCTGAGCAGCCTTTCAGGTTATGTCGATATAGGACTCGTTTTACTGTGGATATAGATACTTTTGTACCTGTTTCCTCTAGCATCTTCACATGGTCCTTTGCTGTTGTTCTGGGATTGATTTGCACTTTTCGCACCAAAGTACGTTCATCTCTAGGAGACAGAACGCGTCTCCTTCCTGAGCGGTATGACGGCTGCGTGGTCCCATGGTGTTTATACTTGCGTACTATTGTTTGTACAGATGAACGTGGTACCTTCAGGCATTTGGAAATTGTTCCCAAGGATGAACCAGACATGTGGAGGTCTACAATATTTTTTCTGAGGTCTTGGCTGATTTCTTTTGATTTTCCCATGATGTCAAGCAAAGAGGCACTGAGTTTGAAGGTAGGCCTTGAAATACATCCACAGGTACACCTCCAATTGACTCAAAGGATGTCAATTAGCCTATCAGAATCTTCTAAAGCCATGACATCATTTTCTGGAATTTTCCAAGCTGTTTAAAGGCACAGTCAACTTAGTGTATGTAAACTTCTGACCCACTGGAATTGTGATACAGTGAACTATAAGTGAAATAATCTTTCTGTAAACAATTGTTGGAAAAATTACTTGTGTCATGCACAATGTAGATGTCCTAACCGACTTGCCAAAGCTATAGTTTGTTAACAAGACATTTGTGGAGTGGTTGAAAAACAAGTTTTAACACAAGCAGTTAGGAAAGCAAAGGCTAACTTTTTCAAACAGAAATTTGCATCCTGTAGCACTAACTCCAAAAAGTTTTGGGACACTGTAATGTCCATGGAAAATAAGAGCACTTCCTCCCAGCTGCCCACTGCACTGAGGCTAGGAAATCTCGAGAATTTCAACAAGCATTTTGCTACGGCTGGCCATGCTTTCCACCTGGCTACCACTACCCCGGCCACCAGCTCTGCACCCTCCGCTGCAACTTGCCCATGCCCCCCCCGCTTCTCCTTCACACAAATCCAGACAGCTGATGTTCTGAAAGAGCTGCAAAATCTGGACCCCTACAAATCATCTGGGCTAGACAATCTGGACCCTTTCTTTCTAAAACTAGCCGCCGAAATTGTCGCAACCCCTATTACTAGCCTGTTCAACCTCTCTTTCGTAACATCTGAGATCCCCAGAGATTGGAAAGCTGCTGCGGTCATCCCCCTCTTCAAAGGGGGTGACACTCTAGATCCAAACTGTTACAGACCTATATCCATCCTGCCCTGCCTTTCAAAAGTATTTGAAAGCCAAGTTAACAAACAGATCACCGACCATTTCGAATCCCACCGTACCTTCTCCGCTATGCAATCCGGTTTCGAGCTGGTCATGGGTGCACTTCAGCCACGCTCAAGGTCCTAAACGATATTATAACCGCGATCGATAATAGACAGTACTGTGCAGCCGTTTTCATTGACCTGGCCAAGGCTTTCGACTCTGTCAACCACCGCATTCTTATTGGCAGACTAAATAGCCTTGGTTTCTCAAATGACTGCCTCGCCTGGTTCACCAACTACTTCTCTGATAGAGTTCAATGTGTCAAATCGGAGGGCCTGTTGTCTGGACCTATGGCAGTCTCTATGGGGGTGCCACAGGGTTCAATTCTTGGGCCGACTCTTTTCTCTGTGTATATCAATGACGTCGCTCTTGCTGCTGGTGACTCTCAGATCCACCTCTACGCAGACGACACCATTTTGTATACATCTGGCCCTTCATTGGACACTGTGTTAACAAACCTCCAAACAAGCTTCAATGCCATACAACACTCCTTCAGTAGCCTCCAACTGCTCTTAAACACTAGTAAAACTAAATGCATGCTCTTCAACCGAACGCTGCTTGCACCCGCCCACCCGACTAGAATCACTACTCTCGACGGGTCTGACCTAGAGTATGTGGACAACTACAAATATCTAGGTGTCTGGTTAGACTGTAAACTCTCCTTCCAGACTCACATTAAGAATCTCCAATCCAAAGTTAAATCTAGAATCGGTTTCCTATTTCGCAACAAAGCCTCCTTCACTCATGCTGCCAAACATGCCCTCGTAAAACTGACTATCCTACCGATCCTTGACTTCGGCGATGTCATTTACAAAATAGCCTCCAACACTCTACTCAGCAAATTGGATGTAGTCTATCACAGTGCCATCCGTTTTGTCTCCAAAGCCCCATATACTACCCACCACTGTGACCTGTACGCTCTTGTTGGCTGGTCCTCACTACATATTCATCGCCAAACCCACTGGCTCCAGGCCATCTATAAATCACTGCTAGGCAAATCCCGCCTTATCTTAGCTCATTGGTCACCATAGCAACACCCACCCGTAGTATGCGCTCCAGCAGGTATATCTCACTGGTCATCCCCAAAACCAACACCTCCTTTGGCCGCCATTCCTTCCAGTTCTCTGCTGCCAATGACTGGAACAAATTGCAAAAATCTCTGAAGCTGGAGACACTTATCTCCCTCACTAACTTTAAGCATCAGTTGTCAGAGCACCTTACCGATCACTGCACCTGTACACAGCCCATCTGAAATTAGCCCGCCCAACTACCTCATCCCTATATTGTTATTTATTTTGCTCATTTGTACCCCAGTATCTCTATTTGCACATCATCTCTTGCACATCTATCATTCCAGTGTTAATACTAATTGTAATTATTTTGCACTATAGCCTATTTATTGCCTTACCTCCATAACTTGCTACATTTGCACACACTGTATATATATTTATTTCTGTTGTATTTTTTACTTTGTTTTGTTTTACCCCATATGTAACTCTGTGTTGTTGTTTTTATCGCACTGCTTTGCTTTATCTTGGCCAGGTCGCAGTTGTAAATGAGAACTTGTTCTCAACTGGTTTACCTGGTTAAATAAAGGTGAAATAAAATAAAAATAAAATGTGTATGTAAACTTCCGACTTCAACTGTAGATTCTCATACTGCTAAGTATGGCCATGTCAATCTCAGCTTGGGTTAGGGTTAGGGAAATTCTAGTGCGTGTCTATGAGATGTTTCAGTAGGTCATTTTTGGTTGTTATTTGCTAGCGACGGAATAGTGCTGCTACAATAGGGGATACAGCGAGCCGGCAGTCATAGAGAGAATGGGTAGTTCCCCAAAGATTTCTGTTGTTGTTGTTGTATCAAATGAATGGACAAGCTTCAACCAACCCACTCACGCAGGCGTGGGTGTGCTCACACACACACACACACACACACACACACACACACACACACACACACATACACACACACACATACACACACACACAAACACACACACTGTCAGGGCGTCCCCTCCTAGCTGTGGTGGTTGCTGCTCTGCCAAATCTCTCCTCTCAACCGCGGAATTCACAACAACCTCCCAGAATATAGCAATATGGAGGCATTAAAACATGAATCCACCCAGGCCCGTTATCCAATAAGCATTTTATATATAATACCCATAGAAACCATTTGATGATCAAGACAATTTGTTATATTGCTTTATTTGAGAAACTCAACTACACAATCAAAAAGTGAGGTTTTATGTTTGAAGTGCTAGATCAAGAGTCTCTGGGCACGTAATGAAACAGCAAACATTTTAAATAAAAATATTAATTAAAGGCAAACAACAGCCTAAACAAATATAAAAGTGTTGCTTTGAGGCATTCCTGTGGAATATTTACAGCCTTGTTTTCTCATGTAAACTCTAGATTGGAGAGGAAAGACTGTGAGCTCTACAGGAATTCAGCAGCTACTTACCAGTCCATTGGCAGCTCCCAGTGTCCCTCTAACTAGATGACAATCAGTGGGTTAAGCGAAGGAGGAAGTACCTTTGCCAGATTAAAGACTGCTTACCACCTCAGTGTTATGTATGTGGAAGGGCAACATAATTTACTCCAATGGCTTTTTAAATCTCCATTCGAAATGTGGGTTGATCTTCTAATTAAGTATTGTGTTTGAGTATACCATGGTGGATTGTTCTTTAATGAGGGATATAAGAATAGGTCCTTTAGAAAAAAAATATCCTTATTGATATTTGTTATTGTATCAATGAATTTGATTTATTTACCAGGATGTTCTTTACCAAGTATTTTGCGCAATACTTTACCTCACACAACTTACTGGAAACTGCACTACTCTTTTGGGGGCGAATGTCGTCCCCATCAACAGAAACAAATCTAGCCAGTGTTTGTTTTGTTTTTTAGAAACTCACTTCCCGATCATGTACATGAATCAGGGGGTGTCCCTGCAATCATTACCAGGTGTGTCAACAACACCATTTGAGCCTATTCACAGATAAAGCCTAGACCACAGTAGACTTGTCGAGTACTGAGGGCTCCCCTCTCTCTCCCCTCTGTTTCTGCATCTAGCTCCCTGTGAGTGAGTCAGTGAGTCATAGCAGAGCCATTTAACAGGGCATCTGGATTAATGAGGAATGTTTTAGCTGAGGGCTGTCTGGCTGGGCCCCGAACGGAAGCCTTAAAGAGAAGATTGCAGAATTAGGTTGCTGTTAATTAAACATTCTGATTTGTTTCATCCTTCCAACTAAAAGTCCCAATACAACATATCACCTTACATTTGTAATTTGGGAGAAATTGATATTTTATCAGAATTTGACCGAAGTCAGGTTGGAAAAGTGTTCAGAAATGTGACGTAAAGAGGAGCACTTCACGAGCAGGTGTGAAACTGTCCACATAAGATGGTAAAGACCCACATCATACCGAGTCCTACTATTGTTTTTTTAAAAATATATTTTGGCACTCTGAATAATGGAAATATCTGACCATATCCTGTGATTTATTTATTCGGTACAATTGTTTTTATAAAACACATACAGCTCGCAGACTTTTAGCATAACCCCTTTTACATCCCTGGCTTACCCCTACTAGCTAACCACTAGCTACCACTAGCAGCATTGAAACACATTACTTATTAGCAGTTCAGCACATCAGCATTTCTCGTACTGTTACATAGTAGACATTGAACGTCTATAACCAAACTGGCTAAAACTCTGTTGTTGGCCAATGATAGCTATAGCTAGCCACATGCTAACCTGAGTGCTACTACTAGCAGAAATAAATCCAGGTATAATGGCTAACACAAACATTGGCTTCCATGATATCCTGCAAGTTATATTGGCCAATAAAGATCAAGCAGTTTAGCAAAAATAAAGACATACCTTGAAATAAACAATGTCGTTAATCTGATTGGTATTTTGCCATTTACTTCTGCAAAATGTGCAGTATAGCTATAGTTTGCTTGCTAGCTAGCTTCCACCCCCTAACACCATGCTAGATCTGTGTGACTAGGCCAGTTCGTTTTGCATGGCCCGGTGCACTTACAGTGCATTCGGAAATAGTTTTTCCCCCTCATCAATCTATACACAATACCGCATAATGAGAAAGCAAAACAGGTTTTTAGAAATTTTAGTAAATGTATAAAAGAAAAAAACAGAAATATAACATTTACATAAGTATTCAGACCCTTTACTCAGTACTTTGTTGAAGCACTTTTGGCAGCGATTACAGCCTCAAGTCTTCTTGGGTATGACGCTACAAGCTTGGCACACCTGTAATTGGGGAGTTTCTCCCATTCTTCTCTGCAGATCCTCTCAATCTCTGTCAGGTTGGATGGGGAGTGTCGCTGCACAGCTGTTTTCAGGTCTCTCCAGAGATGTTAGATCGGGTTCATGTCCGGGCTCTGGCTGGGCCACTCAAGGACTTTCAGAGACTTGTCCCGAAGCCACTCCTGCATTGTCTTGGCTGTGTGCTTAGGGTCGTTGTCCTGTTGGAAGGTGAACCTTCACCCCAGGCTGAGGTCCTGAGCGCTCTGGAGCAGGTTTTAATCAAGGATCTCTCTGTACTTTGCTCCGTTCATCTTTCCCTCGATCCTGACTAGTCTCCCAGTCCCTGCCGCTGAAATGATGCTGCCACCACCATGCTTCACTGTAGGGATGGTGCCTGTTTTCCTCCAGACGTGATGCTTGGCATTCAGGCCAAAGAGTTCAATCTTAGTTTCATCAGACCAGAAAATCTTGTTTCTCATAGTCTGAAAGTCCTTTAGGTGCCTTTTGGCAAACTCCAAGCAGGCTGTCATGTGCCTTTTACTGAGGAGTGGCTTCCGTCTGGCCACTCTACCATAAAGGCCTGATTGGTGGAGTGCTGCAGAGATGGTTGTCCTTCTGGAAGGTTCTCCCTTCTCCTCAGAGGAACTCTGGAGCTTTGTCAGAGTGACCATCAGGTTCTTGGTCACCTCCCTGACCAAGGCCCTTCCTTCCAGATTGCTCAGTTTGGCCGGGTGGCCAGCTCTAGGAAGAGTCTTGGTGGTTCCAAACTTCTTCCATTTAAGAATGATGGAGGCCACTGTGTTCTTGGTGACCTTCAATGCTGCAGAAATTTTTTGGTACCCTTACCCAGATCTGTGTCTTGACACAATCCTGTTTCGGAGCTCTACGGACAATTCCTTCAGCCACATGGCTTGGTTTTTGTTCTGACATGCACTGTCAACTGTGGGACCTTATATAGACAGGTGTGTGCCTTTCCAAATCATATACAATCAATTGAATTTACCACAGGTGGACTCCAATTCAAGTTGTAGAAACATCTCAAGGATGATCCATGGAAACAGGATGCACCTGAGCTCAATTTCGAGTCTCATAGCAAAGGGTCTGTATACTTGTGTAAATAAATATTTCAGTTTTTTTTTAATTCTATAAACCTATTTCACTTTGTCATTATGGGGTATTGTATGGGAGGATTTTTATTTATTTAATCCATTTTAGAATAAGGCTGTAATGTAACAAAATGTGGAAAAAGGGAAGGGGTCTGTGTGCTTTCCGAATGCACTGTATATAGCTGGCTATCTTGTTTTTTTATCATCTACTAGCAACATAACATGCCAAAACTCTTTGGGCACTTTAGTACCTACTAACCCGATTCACCTCCATCACCGAAGCCACCCGCCGTTATGCTGCAGTAACACCGGTGGTGTCAGTGGACTTGAAGCCTACATTGACTTTGAGCACAGAACTGGTTTTTAGCCACAGCTTCATGGTGAATCCACTCTTCCACTGTTGGTAGCCATCGTAATGACTGAAGCTCCAGGGGTTGCCCTCCTCACAAAGTGGTCAAACTTCTCACATTTCAACCAAACATGCGTGCCGGTAAACAGTGGTTGTAGTGCACTGCCGCCACCATCAGGCCATTCCCTTCTTGACATCAAAGCCACAACGGATTGTTGGTAAAAATAGCAAAAATAGAAGTGCATAACATATATTTTTTTTATAAACCTTTGCTTAAAGACCGTTTTGATGGAATTTAATCAATCTTCGATTTGTGGAAATATATTGTGCAACCTGCCGTTTAACGGCAGCTAGGCAAGGGCCTGGCCAGGAGGGATGGAAATGAGGATGATGATGGTCATTAAGCTTCATGACTCACAGGCCTGGCATACAGTATGAGAGGAGGGGGAGAGATGGTAGATGGTAATAACAGTGATGTGAATGGAGCAGAATAAGAGTAGGGTAATTTCAAAGGTGTAGCAACAACAGTCCCTCTGGGGTTTAAGAATAGTTGGCTTCAGAGCAACAGTTTTGCAGCTACATTCCCATTTGCCCTAATGCTTGGTGAGTGTCAAGAGTGTTTTATAACACCATAATAACGTAAGAAAATGTACAATTTCTAACCAAAAGTTGTTTGATAAATGCTGACATAAATGAAGGTCACTCTCTCACACACACTCACATTGACACTCCAACACACACACACACATGCATGCACACACACACTTAATTTGCTCACACACACATAACACGCACACACATTCATACTTACTCCACACACACATACACACACACACACACACACACACACACATACACACACACACACAATCATCATATACGCTGCTGCTACTCTGTTTATCTTATATCCCGATGCCTAGTCACCGTACCCCTATACATACAGTATCTACCTCTATCACTCCAGTATCCCTGCACATTGTAAATATGGTATTGCCGCTGACCCTGG
Source organism: Coregonus clupeaformis (assembly GCF_020615455.1). Taxonomy (NCBI): domain Eukaryota; kingdom Metazoa; phylum Chordata; class Actinopteri; order Salmoniformes; family Salmonidae; genus Coregonus; species Coregonus clupeaformis. The sequence continues at coordinate 34,332,459 of NC_059212.1, forward strand.
AACTGGCCCTGTATATATTTTAGCTTACTTACTTTCTCATGTTCTTCTTATTTCTTATTTCTATTTCTCGTGTGTTTTTGTTCTACTGGACTGGCATTTCACTGTACTTGTGCAAGTGACAATAAAAACTTGAAGGTCTAGGATAGATGAATTGGGTCAAAGATGAAGACCACCAGATGGGACCATACTTGGTTAACCATCAATGGACCTCAGCCATGCCAGTGTATGTCTTATGATAGACAAAAACAGTAGAAACAATTGTTGAACCCCATAATTGAGGTTAGGGCACATCTGTTTCCACGCTGGTGTTGTACGCAGCACGGTTGGCAGGCATGTCATTTCATAATACACCAGCATTTCGCTACACCCGCAATAACATCTGCTAAACACGTGTATGTGACAAATAAAATAAATTGATTTGATAATACACCAGAGCGAGAGAAAAACAACCTGGCTATCCGGGCAGGTTTCATAAAACCGTCAGAGAGGGCCCAACTAGAAAGCAGGCTCGCTCTAATGAAGAAGTCTCTCTTTATAGTGTGAAAGAAAGCAGGAATGAGGAGAGGAGAAGAAATGTTGTTTTCAATCGTCAGATCCTTTCTGCTTCTCTCTCTCTCTCTCTCTCTCTCTCTCTCTCTCTCTCTCTCTCTCTCTCTTACCCTCTTCCTCCCTCCCGGCAGGGTAGTCCCCTGATGCACCCCAGGGCCCGCCCCCACCCCCTGGCCCCTCCCCACTTGTTTACATTCCTCAAGGTCCCCCCTGTGTGGAGTGCAAATACCCTCACCTTCCTTCTCACTGCTAGCAGGACCAGTATGTGTGTGTGGGAGCCCACTATCTGTTAGCTAAACTTCACAGTCTTTATTTATCCCCTCCTGCTCTCCATATCTTCCCTCTATTTCTCCATTTTGTTATGGTGGTTGTCTAGTGCGTGCACTTATTTACCTGCAACCGGTGAAGGAGAAGGTAAGAGCTGTGGCTGCATTCTATTTTGAAGAAGAAGGGGGGCCTTGAGGGAAGAGGAAGAAGGGGGAGGGGGAGAGAGGTGGGAGGGTAACATACTGAGGCAGCAGAGGGAGAGAGCGAGAGAGAGGAGGGAGACATCTGTCTTCAGAAGTGTTACCACCTTTGCCAGTTGGAATGTTGTAGAGGGATCAGTAGGAATACTCCTAGGAGTTCTGTTCTGACCTGGAATGTAGCCTGCTGAGGAGACCTGAGACTTGCTGTAGAGAGATGGATGTGAGTTCAAGAGAACCCTGTGTGTGTGTAGCAGTGTAGCAGTGTAGCAGTGTAGGGGGAAACCAGCATAAGGCAGGGTAGAGGAGGAGGGTATCTTTTATCATGCGTGTCTGGTATTCAGATCCTACAACAGCCCTGTTGGCTTGACTGAAAGGAAAGTACTTAACCCACCAGATTGAGACAGAGGCACCAGGGTCATGTTGCTAACTCTCCTTTGTTGAACTAGAGGAGAGTGACACTGATTGTGGAATGGCGCTTTTACCCTCATCTTTAACACAGCCTTCGCTTGCACATGGAATACGTCTAATGCATTGAACTGCATTCTGTAAGCACTGGTTGCTTGTCTTGTTAGCTAGCTAGAACTCTTTAGTTTTTTCTTCATTAATCTATCCGAGTCATGAGCGAGAGCGATGATGGATTTGACTGTGCTGCTTTGATCTCTTGACTGTGGTTGTATTTTTCTGCCGAGGGTTTAACAGGGCTGTTTAGACATATGTTTGAGGGTCAGAGGGTAGTGGAGACGGGTTGGTAAATCACCCCACGGTGAGGAATGCAGAGGTCAAACACTGTGACTGACTGACTGGCTGGGGACTCAACTGCACTTTGTCTCTCCTATATCAGCACACAGAGAGACAGATGGTTTCTTGGCTTTCATCACCAGTTAGTTATATAACCTGAACACGAGGAACACCTTTGTCTACCGTACAGCACAAGGTACGAATGAGAGTTCTAGGTGCTTTTTACATGCTTTTTTCTTCACTCTTGCAAAATAATGGTTAGAACTTGGAGTTCTTGGAGTGGGATCAAGTCTAGCCTAAATAATTGTTGGTTGGTGATACTTTTGTGGTTTTATTTAAATCAGAATGGTTAGATTTTGTGATTAGTTTTTTTTGGGGGGGGGGGATTGAGGGGAAACTATTCTGTGGTGCACAGTTGTCTAGGAGAACACTTGTTGTGTGCAAGTGCTGATCATTCCTTTGCCTTGCTGCTCCTACAACCTACTCATTGTCCACCAGCTCTGTAAATGTGGCATACTTTTGAGTTCATGTGTGTGTTCATTTGGATCTTTGTGTGTCAAAAGGTGTAAGTTTGCGTATCCCTGTATGTTTTTATCAGCGAGCTGTACTTGTTGTTCAGTCCATGTGATAGTGAACATGGGAAATTATTTGTGTATGTGAGAAAGTGATCGTCTTTTGTGGTCATGTGAGCGTCTTTGTGGTCATCCACCTGTATGTGTGTGTGTCCATGTGTGGTCATGTGAGCATCTTTGTGGTCATCCACCTGTATGTGTGTGTGTCCATGTGTGGTCATGTCTGTGTGTGGTCTCCGTACCAGCTGACCGTTTGAAGCCGCTCCATCTCTTGTCATTCCAGTGCCTCGCTCTCAGGGCCTGGCCCAGGACAAAGCAGCCCTGTCCAAGAGCAGCCCTAACGGGGGAGGATCCACCACTATGACCCTGGGCCGTGGAGCCCACCGAGCCACCTCTACCACCAGCAGCCCCGACCACAGCGACCACGCCTTGTCAGCCAGCAGCGACTCAGGCCTGTCCAGCACCTCCCTGTGGACCGACCGACCCCCAGTTCCCATCACCACCAGCACCAGGCCCCAGCAAGGCCCCAGCCGCCAGGAAAAGGCCCAGCTGAAGCGCCTGCTGAGTGGGTTCGGCCTGGAGGAACCCTCCACAGAGGTCGAGGAGATGTCTGAGTGCGGAGGTGGAGGGCCAGGAGGGGTGGCCTTCCAGAAACTGGTTCCAGTCCAGGTGCATGTCGTCGGAGACCCACGGCCCCCCAGGGAGAGGGAAACGGACATCCTGGATGACTTGGTCCTCCTGTCGGGTCATGACCTGCACAGTGTGGACAGCCTGGGGACCCTGTCATCTTCCTGCCACAAGAGCAGCCAGAATTCCCTGCTGTCAGATGGCTTTGGCAGCCCCGGGGGAGAGGAGCTCCAGCACCAGCCTCCCCACCAGCCCCAGCACCACCACCCAGCCCCGGCCACCATGGAGGAGTATGAGAGGGCCTACGCTGAGGCCCGGAGGGGCTGTCTGGGCCTGAGGAGTGCTTCGATCTCCGCCTCCACCCCAGCCAGCATTGTTCCCATGCCCAAGCAGCAGGTCTACCGGCAGGGCAGCTACTCCACACACACCTGGGTGCGCCAGCAGCAGATGGTAGCAGCCCATCAATATGCCTACCTGCAGGCCGAGGAGGGTGAGGAAAGGGAGAGGTACCCAGGGGACAACAAGCAGCAGGGGGGAAGCCCACCCAAACATCCAGGCCCTACAGTGTCACAACAAAGCTCCATGCTGAGGATGGACACTGCTGTCCAGAGAACGGTGGTGGCCCCGCCACAAACTCACAATGAGCAGTCTCCTGCAGTCGTCAACAAGAACAAGCGAGACGAGGAGTTCAACTCTTTGACCGTGGACATTGATAACTCCATCGACCAGCTCAACCAGTTGATTATGGACCTGGACCCCACGTTCATGCCGGTCCCCACGCGCTCTAGCTCGGTCAAGAGGAACGGAGGTACAGGGATGCACGTGAATGGCTCAGCCACCACCACCGCCACCTCAACAGGCTGCCCCAATGGAGTCAGTCATAGACTCATGGATAACAGTACAGCCCCAATGCAAAGCACACAGCAGACAGGTAAGACAGACAGCAAGCTCTGGGTGTGGTGGTGGTGGTGGTGGTGTGGTGATATGAATGGTGGTGGTTGTAATAATGGTGATTCAATAATAGTACTGGTGGTAATGTTAGCGGTGGTGGTGGAAATGTGACGCAACATCTGCAAATAGCAAAGCTTCATGAAAAATGGTGGTGGTAGGAAATCAATGAGACAGTCAGATTTGGTAATGCATCTGTTCTGGGAGAACTTCACCATGAAATCCTCACTTCTCTTACAACACAGTGTTAACTTTACCAAACACTCCTTTGCTCTCTCTCCCACCTGGAGTGCAGTTAGCCAGTGTAAATAGCAGGGTTTCTTCCAGCTTTTCAGATGTTTTCAGCATGTTTTTGAGGCAGAGGCCATTGTCGAGGCTTGTCTGTGTACAGCTATCTCACTCCGGAATCAGAGGGAGAGAGAGGGCTGTCATCAGCTCTGTAGAGCTAGGCTCACACAGCTCTAGAACATTCATACACGTGGGACACTATACTGCTGACATGGAATGTCTTTGAAAGTTCCTCACACGCTCTCAGGCCCTACTTGTCATGGGCTCACTGAAGCCACTTTTATCAGTAGTAACACCAGCTTGATGTTTCTTGCTTTCAGAAAACAGTGTCTTCATGTTAAAGGGAATATTCCAGCTGTCAGTGTCAGCAGGTCCCCTTGCATGTTATCCATCTAAAATAATAAAAAACCACAAGTGGAGGAATATTCTTACTTACTTGTATGTTTTGAACTTTGCAATAGTTTCCCTCAAAAAACGCTTGGCTTAACTTTAGTTCAAGTGCCAAATATTTCCCTCTGGACATTATATTGGTGTATTATGCCCTTTTTTATTGACATAGATGTTGATTCTGAAACACTGTGCCAAAGAATCCTAGGAATGTTCAGTGCTTATTAGTGACTGAAAAATAACATAAAACTTGTAGTGTATTTCCACTGAAATTTCAGACTTGATTTGCCCCAACAAAAAATGTATCAACCCCTACAAAAATGTCCATTAATTATAATCCACATAATAATTCACATTTCCTGTTGCTCCAGGATGATTTTCCTGCTGTAGCAAACTGGATCAAATTAAGATCCTATATCTGTATATTGAGTTGGTTTAGAGTAGACGTCTGTGTCAATGTATAGATGAATAATGATTTGAGTTAAGGTGAACATTGTGTTCAGGTGAGTTGTTGAGGCTCAAACGTGATTCATGTGACTTACAGTGGAAAGGGAATAGCTTTGTGGTTCAGGGACAAGTCATAACGTGACTGTACATATAAGTACAAAATACTTGGAAAGGTACCTCTATTATGCAAATGTTTTACATCTATGGGCAAAATCACAAATTATATCTTGACAGACAGATGGACAGAACTGCTGTAGCCATAGATCCCATGTGTAGAGCAGCTATATAGACGACATACACGAACACCGGCACACTCATAAACACTCCACATAAAACATCCTGAACATTACAAACTAACTCACTCTATGACAATGTTGTGTACAACTTAAGCCCAATTATAAATGCATAAATAGAGTTGTGTTGTGTCTCCTTTTCTTTGTTGAAATAGGCTAAGTACTGTCGCACTTCAAATCAAATTTTATTTGTCACATGCGCCAAAAACAACGGGTGCAGACTTAATCATGAAATGCTTGCTGACGAGCCCTTCCCAATGATGCAGAGTAAAAAAATACAGTGGCATTTTTCCTATTTTGTTGCCTTACAACCTGGAATTAAAATGGATTTTTGGGGGTGTTTGTATCATTTGATATACACAACATTTTTAGGTGTGAAAAAAAAAACAGAAACCTTGAGCGTGCATAACTATTCACCCCCCAAAGTCAATACTTTGTAGAGCCACCTTTTGCAGAAATTACAGCTGTAAGTCTCTTGGGGTATGTCTCTATAAGCTTGGCACATCTAGCCATTCTTCAAGGCAAAACTGCTCCAGCTCCTTCAAGTTGGATGGGTTCCGCTGGTGTACAGCAACCTTTAAGTCATACCACAGATTCTCAATTGGATTGAGATCTGGGCTTTGAGTAGGCCATTCCAAGACATTTAAATGTTTCTCCTTCAACCACTCAAGTGTTACTTTAGCAGTATGCTTAGGGTCATTATCCTCCTGGAAGGTGAACCTCGTCCCAGTCTCAAATCTCTGGAAGACTGAAACAGGTTTCCCTCAAGAATTTCCCTGTATTTAGCGCCTTCCATCATTCCTTCAATTCTGACTAGTTTCCCAGTCCCTGCCGATTGAAAACATCCCCACTGCATTATGCTGCCACCACAATGCTTCACTGTGGGGATGGTGTTCTCGGGGTGATGAGAGGTGTTGGGTTTGCGCCAGACATAGCGTTTTCCTTGATGGCCAAAAAGCTCAATTTTAGTCTCATCTGACCAGAGTACCTTCTTCCATATGTTTGGGGAGTCTCCCACATGCCTTTTGGCGAACACCAAACGTGTTTGCTTATTTTTTTTCTTTAAGCAATGGCTTTTTTATGGCCACTCTTCCATAAAGCCCAGCTCTGTGGAGTGTACGGCTTAAAGTGGTCCTATGGACAGATACTCCAATCTCCGCTGTGGAGCTTTGCAGCTTCTTCAGGGTTATCTTTGTTCTCTTTCTTGCCTCTCTGATTAATGCCATCCTTGCCTGGTCTGTGAGTTTTGGTGGGCGGCCCTCTCTTGGCAGGTTTGTTGTGGTGCCATATTCTTTCAATTTTTTAATAATGGATTTAATGGTGCTCCGTGGGATGTTCAAAGTTTCTGATATTTTTTTATAACCCAACCCTGATCTGTACTTATCCACAACTTTGTCCCTGACCTGTTTGGAGAGCTCCTTGGTCTTCATGGTGCCACTTGCTTGGTGGTGCCCCTTGCTTAGTGGTGTTGCAGACTCTGGGGCCTTTCAGAACAGGTGTTTATATACTGAGATCATGTGACAGATCATATGACACTTAGATTGCACACAGGTGGATTTTATTTAACTAATTATGTGACTTCTGAAGGTAATTGGTTGCACCAGATCTTATTTAGGGACTTCATAGCAAAGGGGTGAATAGATATGCACGCTCCACTTTTCCGTTATTTATTTTTTAGAATTTTTTGAAACAAGTTATTTTTTTCATTTCACTTCACCAATTTGGACTATTTTGTGTATGTCCATTACATGAAATCCAAATAAAAATCCATTTAAATTACAGGTTGTAATGCAACAAAATAGGAAAAACGCCAAGGGGGATGAATACTTTTGCAAGGGTATGAGGTATTTGAGGAAGAAATGTTCATGATAATAATAAGAGTAAAATAAAGAGTAGCAGCAGCAAATCACATTTTATTCGTCACATGCTTACTTCCCAAATAGAGAAATAATTTTTTAAAATGTAACATAACCCTAACCCAAATCATGATATCATCCTTGGAATATATGTTATGTCTCTACAAAGTGAGGTCTCCCATAAACAGAAAAATATAGCAACACCCCAAAAATGACAGTGTTTACAAACCGAAGGGCAATGAAAAGATCCCACCTGAGATATGGCGTTAGAGAGGTGATAGTGAGAGTTATTAGCAGTGTTAGTCTCTCACATGGTAATGAGGTGGCCATTCATTCAGCTCCCCCTCAATGAGCTCAACTCCCCATGATGCCTCCTTAGGGACCTTACACTCCACACCGAATGTTGATCTGCCGTTCGTCTGCTGTTCGTTCGGCGTGGTGTGTTTTAGGTACCACCCTCTGGTGGACGTCTGACTGCCGACATTTTTGCGCGATTTAACTTGTAGAATCTATTAGCAAATGACAGACGGCACTCTGTTCAGACGTTTGAAGTGCTCTCGGCCAGCAAACGCTACCAGTGTGTCCGTGCCTTTTAGGCTAACCCTCTCCCCCACCCCCCCACAAGTCCACCCACCCACATCAGAGACAAACAGAGGCAAACTTCCAGTCGAAGCTCGCATCCACTTCAAGACCCTGGTGCTTGCCTACAGAGCTGCAAGGAGAACTGCCCCTCCCTACTTTTAGGCTATGCTCAAACCCTGGTCTCTTGGCCGTCCCACCCCTACAGGGGTTCAGCTCCTGCTCAGCCCAGTCAAATCTCTTCTCTGTCTTGGCACCCCAATGGTGGAACAAGCTTCCCCCTAACGTCAGGACAGCGGAGGTTCTGCCCATCTTCCGAAAATGTCTGAAACCCTACCTCTTCAAAGAGTATCTTAAATAACCTACTAGCACTCTTTGCTGATAACTGCTTGGTTGATGGAAAATGTACTTACTACGACTGTGATATGTGGTTGTCCCACCTAGCTATCTTAAGATGAATGCACTAATTGTAAGTTGCTCTGGATAAGACCGTCTACTAAATGTAAACGTACTAAGGCACAGGCATGCCGAGCCAGACTGAAACATACTGCTTTAGAAAAACGGACACACACTCAAAAAGGAAAGATGCTGACTGGGAAACACACACAAATGAAGTCCAAAATAACACACCATGACAGTCACAACAACCTACACGCGCACGTACACACCAACACACACACACCAACACACACACCTCCTCCGGCTATGCCCTCAGAGAATGTGTGTGTGTGTGTGTGTGTGTGTGTGTGTGTGTGTGTGTGTGTGTGTGTTAATCATCCTGTGCATTAGTACTTCTCTACATTAAAATTCCTCATGGCTATAGGACGACAGGGCTTTCTGGGAGGCCTTAAATTAGCACCCCGGTGTCGAGTGGAGGGTTACCCCAGGCCAAGCCAGTCTGTCACAAGTCTGCCCCCCACCTCACATCTCCCTCTCGGTCCACAGCTGTCCACTCACAACGACACAGACACTAGTACGAAACTATACTCAATATTATGCCAGTTGAAGGTATTGGAGAGGTTTAACAACTCCTAGAGAGTGTAATCAAGAAGTTAGAGACAGAAGTCTTTGGTATGATATTGCTTCACATATTGCATGTCACTAACATGGCTTAAAGGGTTTACATTCTTCAGAAGCGTGTATTTCCTATAGACTTGAGGTGGTAGAGCTCTCTGGAATGGTCAGCATTAATGGCTAGTTCTTACCCTCCTCTCTGTCTCTTTGTGTGTCTGAGCAGCCGTCCCATCATCCATTGGTGATGTCAGAGTGGACGCCATGCAGAGTCTGAGTCGGCAGGGCAGGGATGTCACAGATCACCCAGGGTTCTGTGGCTCAGGCTGGGGCATGCAGGAAGACTACAGGAGCACACGTACCTACTCACCCTGCGTACCTCACTCACAGGTACCTGAACATACTGAAACCCTGACTCACTGACTCCCAATGTCTGTCATTACCTTCTCATTTAGAACAGATTATGGGAGGCGCACAGTACTACATAGAGCCATGGCTACATGGAACTCTATTCCACATCAGGTAACTGATGCAAGCAGTAGAATCAGATAAAGAAAACAGATAAAAATAGACTGTGAAGAGACATACACACAGGCACAGACACACATACTGTACACATGATAAGACAGGCACTCTACACACACGTACACATGGATGTTGTATTGTAAATATGTGATAGTGGAGTAGTTGCCTGAGGGAACACACTAAATGTATTGGGTAAATAATATGCCATTTAGCAGACGCTTTTATCCAAAGCGACTTACAGTCATGCGTGCATACATTTTTGTGTATGGGTGGTCCTGGGGATCGAACCCACTACCTTGGCGTTACAAGCGCCGTGCTCTACCAGCTGAGCTACAGAGGACCAGTGTTATGAAAGTTATCAAAGTAAAGTGTTATCAAATGTAATGTAATGTAATGTAATATTTTAAATTGTATATAATTGCCTTAATGTTGCTCGACCCCAGGAAGAGTAGCTGCTGCCTTGGCAGCAGCCAATGGGGATCCTTAATAAATACAAAATTCAAAAATTGCCTTGCTTGTCATGATGTGCACTATTAAGTGCTGTGTACCATTTCTGCTGTGTACAATGTGGTGATGTTCACACGCATGTTTTTGCTGTGTGTGTGTGTGTTTCAGCATGGCATGCTGTACAGGAGTGACAGTGTGGACTACAGAGCTCAAGGTCCAGAGATGGACAGTGGAGTGGAGGCTGTTAGTGACATGACTCCTCCTACTCCTGCCTTCCCAATCTCTCCCCCTACACCTTACGGTAAGAGCTTCCTTCATTGTCTTGTGCCTCTTTTCAAAGGTTTGTGTGTGATTGCATATGATGGTGCTTGTGATCGTTGCATAATGACTGGATTTTAAACCTCATCTCTTCTTCTATCTTTCCAAAGTGAAAAACATGCCGGAATTCACTCACCTGAGGCAATCTCCATCTCCCAGCATGCAATCCTACGGAACCTACAGGATGGAGCAGGGTAGGGCATGGCTGTGTGTATCACAGCACTAACATTCTCATTCATTCATTCTTCATACAGATGACGTGAGATAAATGTTTAAATATATTCCATAATACAATGGATTACATCAGTACTCAAAATATACTTTTATTTTCAGAGTAGAGAACAATCCACAGAAATACCACTAATCTCTACATAAAGTGTATGGATATATTGAAATGTCAGGCCATTGTGAGGGGAATGTATCATGTGGCACTTGAACTTTGACAAAGCCATTTGATTGGAGGAGTCAGACTGTAGGGCAGTGGAACAATGGATAAGTGGTCTATGTAGGGAATAGAGTGAAGGAGTCTATTCCACTCATTCCCTCTCATCCTCCTCTCCCTCTGTACTTCATCACTCTATTAAAGACAGAAAGTGGGTGACAGACAAAGAGAGTGAGTGAGAGAAATAGCTCTAGGAGACAGAGCCCAGTGACAGGCAGTATGCTCTGATATAGTATGAGGGTTTGAATTTAAGTAAGTGGTTTAAGTGTGTTCGGTGTTCATCGCAGCTTTTTGCCATCATGAGAACATCTCTCGGAATGTAATCGACCATAGCTCTTTTATGTGTAAATTATGTTTCTGTGTTTATATATTCCCACGGGGGGCCAGTATAAAAAAAATATATATGTATTCACTAACTGTAAGTCGCTCTGGATAAGAGCGTCTGCTAAATGACGTAAATGTAAATATATATTTATATTTTCCTGTGGTATTGCACCATTGCTGGTCACTTTTCCATAACTAATCTATGATCCTTGACCTGTAGTTGAGGATATTGTGGTGGTTGGAGGCAGTGCACTAAACAAAGCCTTCTCATGGACTGCCTCCATTCCCTGGGGGTTCCATACAAGTCTCTCTCCTCCCATGGTCGGTTTGGAAAACATCTGTATGGTTTCAGTCCTGAAATTAAACAGTTTTTTATAGCACATAGTGGCGAAGCCTCGAATGACTAAAACAGTTTAATTTTCTGTTTGTGTGGAGTCTTGTTGTGGTCTTAGATGTTTCTCAGTGGTGGAACACACCCAGTTATCTAAATGGTTGTTCTCAGAGATTGGGAGTGATGTTTTGATTTATCATGTACTGGCATACAGTGCCTTGCAAAAGTAGTCATCCCCCTTGGTGTTTTTCCTATTTTGTTGCATTACAACCTGTAATTTAAATGGATTTTTATTTGGATTTCATGTAATGGACATACACAAAATAGTCCTAATTGGTGGAGTGGAATGAAAAAAATAACTTGTTTCAAAAAATTCTAAAAAATAAATAATGGAAAAGTGGTGCGTGCATATGTATTCACCCCTTTGCTATGAAGCCCCTAAATAAGATCTGGTGCAACCAATTACCTTCAGAAGTCACATAATTAGTTAAATAAAGTCCACCTGTGTGCAATCTAAGTGTCTCATGATCTGTTACATGATCTCAGTATATATACACCTGTTCTGAAAGGCCCCAGAGTCTGCAACACCACTAAGCAAGCGGCACCACCAAGCAAGCGGCACCATGAAGACCAAGGAGCTCTCCAAACAGGTCAGGGACAAAGTTGTGGAGAAGTACAGATCAGGGTTGGGTTATACATTTTTGTAGTATCTGTCCATAGGACCACTTTAAGCCGTACACTCCACAGAGCTGGACTTTACAGAAGAGTGGCCAGAAAAAAAGCCATTGCTTAACGAAAAAGTTATGCACGCTCAAGTTTTTTTGTCTAATTTCTTGTTTGTTTCACAATAAAAAATATTTTGCATCTTCAAAGTGGTAGGCATGTTGTGTAAATCAAATGATACAAACCCCCCCAAAATCAATTTTAATTCCAGGTTGTAAGGCAAAATAGGAAAAATGCCAAACATAATCAGACATGGCATAGGTCCCTTCTGTGGTTCCCTCCCTCTGAAACAAGTCATAAAGAGGGTTTTTGTTCCAAATCCAGTTGAGTAGTTGGCAGAGTTTTGCCGTCCTGTCGTGACTGTGGGTCATTTGTGAGGCATGTCAGTGATGATATCAGAGGTTACACTCACACACACGCAGTGAGACTCATAGAGGTGACCTTCATGTTCGTCTCTTTGTCCCCCTTTGACCCCCAACCAGCCTGTTGTCATGGCGATCTGTGTCAGAGCGGGTTATGAGAGTGACAGCGCCCCCAGACTAATCTGTGCCCCCACTGTACCCACTTTACCCAAGCACGCACCGCGTATAGAATCACCGTATTCAGACATGCCACGTAACCATGGTTACGCAGGGTCGAGGAATCGGGTGCACAAAAACACTTTTCTTTCCCCAGTGAAAGTACCTCTGTGTCAATAGAAGGGGCGAGGGACAAAAAGAAACCAGTCCCCCTCTCTCTCGTCTCGTTGTTTGCCTTGTCCTCCACATTCCCATGGAGGTAACTGGTAACCCATGGAAACTTCAGTCAGTCACTGAGCTGTATGGAATCAGTGGACTGGAAACATGTGGTTTCAGGTTCTGGGGGCAGGCACATAGAAATATAATTAGTAGAACGGGTGTTCCCATTCAAGTCAATGATGGCATAATGGGTGGACTGGCGGCCATTGCGAGTGTACCCATAGGAGCAAAGAAGAAAGTAAAAGCAGGAAGTAAAAGCAGGAAGTGTAGCCATCAATATGTGCTGTGATTTGTTGATTCAACTCAACTGATGTTACAAACAAATGCATTCCATTGCATGAGCCACATCAGTTAACATCATTTGAATGAACATTGTACAATACCATGGTAATTATTGCATCATAATACCAGGCAGCCATTGCAAGTGTACCAATGAGTTTACCAGTCAAATTTATATGGGCAGGCACCTGTCAGTGCTTCCAGAGCAATGATATATGAAATAAAAGCTTTACTCAATTATGTCTGGGGGCTTTTAATTTCTGCTTGAATGAATGAGTCTGATTTATTGACTCAGTGGTGCTGCCTGCTAGGCAGCAGTAAGGCCTGCCAGGCAGAGTAATCTGCTCCGTACTGAACAGATCGATAAATGTACTGTTGAGCTAGCAGCAGACTGACTGACTGACTGACTGACTGGAGAGTGATTTAACTAACACCACTGCTGACTGCTCTGTTTGGTATTGGATGTACTCTATTATACTGCACCTGGGGGGAGAGCGCTTTTATTTGACTGAAATTCTTAAGGTTATGATTAAGAGTTTAGGCATTATTGCCCCGTTTTTGTTCATGTGATATCCAGATGTTTTTGGAGAAATTGGTTGTGTATTTATTTTGGAGTGTCGGTCAATAGACTGTCTGAAAGACGTTTAGTGCATTCTAGCCCTAGTCCTTGAATGTACAGTATTTATCCTATATGTGTAATTTGTCATGTATGCCCTCTCACACCCCCACAGAGCCTCACGGTTACTTAGAGATGATTGGTCACGTTCCCCAGTCCACAGATGAGGGTCTGCCAGACTCCTCCCCCAGCTGCCATAGGTCCTTCGGCTCCTCTCGCTCAGACTTCATGAGTGGGACGCTCCAACGGACAGACAGGTATAGCCAATCACAAACAAGCCTTCTGCATAATTATTTGAAGCTTAGTTCATGTTTATTCAAAAGGTCCTTTCTTGGAATATAATAAGTAGACGGTTATGGACCCAGTCACTTTGCTTTTTATATATACTGAAGAAAAATATAAGTGTTGGTCCCATGTTTCATGAACTGAAATAAAAGATCCCATACATTTTCCATAGGCACAAAAGCATATTTAGCTCAAATTTTGGCCACAAATGTGTTTACATCCCTGTTAGTGAGCATTTCCATTTGCCAAGATAATCCATCCACCTGACAGGTTTGGCATATCAAGAAGCTGATTAAACAGCATGATCATTACACAGGTGCACCTTGTGCTGGGTACAATAAAAGGCCACTCTAAAAAGTGCAGTTTTGTCACACAACACAATGACACACATCTCAAGTTTTGAGGGAGCGTGCAATTGGCATGCTGATTGCAGGAACGTCCGCCAGAGCTGTTGCCAGATAATTGAATGTTCATTTTTCTACCATAAGCCACCTCCAAAGTCGTTTTAGAGAATTTGGCAGTACGTCCAACCAGCCTCACAACCACAGACCACATGTAACCATGCCAGCCCAGAACCTACACATTTGGCTTCTTCACCTGCGGGATCGTCTGAGACCAGCCACCCGGACAGCTGATGAAACTGAGGAGTATTTCTGTCTGTAATAGAGCCCTTTTGTGGGACAAAACTCATTCTGATTGGCTGGGCCTGGCTCCCAAATGGATGGGCCTATGCCCTCCCAGGCCCACCAATGGCTGTGCCCCTGCCCAGTCATGTGAAATCCATAGATTAGGGCCTAATGAATTTATTTCAATTGACTGATTTCCTTATATGAACTGTAACTCAGTAAAATCATTGAAACTGTTGCATGTTGTGTTTATATTTTTGTTCAGTATAATTATGGTTATAGGCTACATGTTCTGAAAATACATTATGGTCATACAGTTTGATTACAGATGTGTTTTTAAATTATCTTCTAATTTTGGTGTTCTTCCTCCTGTCTCCAGCCCCTCCATGGGTCAGCCCTGGCCAGAGGACAGAGCCCTCCTGAGCCGCCACACCTCCCTCAGCACCTGCCCCCCCAGGCAATCCCCTCCCCACTCAATGTCCTTGGACTACGGACACCTCTCCCCTCCCATGCACCCCCACCCGGCCCCCAATGCCCACAGCTCCCCCCGGGGCAGCCAGCGGAGCCACATGGCCCGCTACGCCCTTACCCACAGCCCCGCACACAGCTTCGATGAGCAGGACGACTCAGGCCTGGGGGGCTACGGCGCCGCCGACTGCCCAGCCTCTGCCTCTCCTCTTCTGGGGAACGGAGGCATGGAGAGGGGGATGTTGATGTCGGGCTCCATGGACCAGCAGGGCACCATCCGGACCCAGCAGCACCAGCAGCTCCAGGCCCAGGGGGCCTTGCCTCCTCTGCTGCCTGAGAAGAGGAGGGCGTCAGACGGGGAGCACTCCCTGTGCACGGCCTCCCCAGCCCCCAGCGGGTTCTCCAGCCCACACAGCGGGAGCTCTCTCAGTATCCCCTTCCCCAACGTCCTGCCTGACCTCTCAGCCTCTGCACAGATGCCGGGCACTGCCTCACCTCTACCAGGTAACCCCCTAGCTAGCGCAGTCAATAGCCAATCACTTATATGAGCCAATTGCTTGGGTTGGTGCAATACTTCAAAGAAGGTAATCTGTACTGTATCCTTTAGGTACTGCCCTGTGAGTGTTCTATCTGCATTTGCTTACCTCTGGTGTGTTTGTGAAACTCTATTTCCAGATGTCCTGACCATCAAGCAGGTGACTGTAAAATTTGTGCAAGACACATCGAAATTCTGGTACAAGCCTGATATCTCCAGGGACCAAGGTAAAAACATTAGGAAATACGTGTCTTGTCTCCCAAGTGTATTTTGTCTGCTGAATTTCCATGATGCTCTTCAACATTTTGAAAGTGTTGGGAGATTTTGACAGTTTTAGAGTTTCCAATTTGCACACTCTTCCATGACACTGTCATTAAAATATCTTCCTGTGTCCTCCTCTCCTCCTTTACTCCTCTTCTCCTCCTCTCCTCCTCTCCTCCTCTCCTCCTCTCAGCTATCTCAGTCCTGAAGGACAAAGAGCCTGGGTGTTTCATTGTACGAGACAGCCACTCCTTCAGAGGTGCCTATGGGCTGGCCATGAAGGTGGCCACACCCCCTCCCTCAGTCCTGCAGCAGACCAAGAGAGGTAGGCATTGGCTGAAAGATATAAATGGGCCAAGCTTTGGGTCAACTCAGAGCGGTTTCTGTTTGATGTAGGAAATGGGAGTAGGATGATGATTGACGAAGCCCATATATGCTGATCTAGGTCAGTTTTGTGTTCACCCATGGTCATGGTTAGAATTGATGGATGATAAGCTGATCCTAGATCTGTGCATACGGTCAGGTTCCACCCGGTTCCCGAACCTTTCTGTGTTCTAGAAGGCCCCAGTAGAACAGGGGTATCATGGAATGGGCCAACTGAGGGGCAGCATCCTGGGAATCAAACAATAACAATCACCATAAAAGCCCTCTACTATTATACCCCTATGAACTTACTTCCATGGAGGGAACATGATAGTCCCTTTTTTGTCCCCTCTCTGTACAGCTCCTAGCTTTGGTTCTCTCTTCTGGACAGTATCGTGATAGAGCCAAGCAGCCCTTCTCTTTTCCAAGTAGTCTTAGATGTGGCGGCTAGTGTTTCAAGACAAACACTGCACTGATTTCAGGACTTTCTCCAGAGATGCCTTACATACTGTACTGTAACTTTACTTGACATACGCCTGCTAAAGAAAACAGCAAAGACCAGCATAGGCTGGTGACCAGCCTTCATTGTGTTTTCGCTGGTGACTAGCCTGACCAGCCTTAGTTGTGATTTCGTTGGTGACCAGCTTTTGTTGTGTTTTCGCTGGTGACCAGCCTTCTTTGTGTTTTCACTGGGGACCAGCCTTTGTTGTGCTTTCATACTGGCATCAAATATCCAATGCTGCTACTTGCAAGTAATCTCCAGCAACAGTGAGGCCATCCCTTGCTTGCTCGTATGCATCTTCCACTAAAACAAGTCCACACGCTGAACAGCAACTAGCCATGATGGGGTCTAAGCATTTCAGTGGGGGATGGGCAGTGCTGGCTATGTATATGTGACTCAAATACTATCAGGATAGATTAAAGGGGATGCTGTTTAATGGTAAAAACCTATCCAATTGTTTACTAGATCGACACAAAAAGTGCAGCGCACCAGTAGATCACGTGTGCCTTGCATATAAGCTGCGCGCGAACACTGTGTTGTCTGAGGGGGCCGACCTCCTTATTGTTGGAATTTTAGTTATTTTGCCATGGGGCAGAGAGAAGAATGTGCAGTTTTATAGCTAATCTCATGCTATTTTACACATTTTGCCATGAGGCTGAGAAAATGTTGCTGTTATAGAGCTAATTTCCTGGTATTCTACACATTATGCCATGAGGCTGAGAGAAAATGTTGCAGTTTTAAAGCAAATTTCCTGTAAAACAGGAGAAAGTATGAGACAAGATAAAGTTGGCTGGTTTCAAGATAAGTTCTCTCAATAGAATGTAATAAACATATTTCTTCCAAAATAATAAAGGATCAATTATCTGGTTCATTACAATTGCTTTGTTGAAAAATATAAATTCACAGTTCTCATCATCAATAGAAAAATATACATTCACATCCTATGTTCAGTCTCTTTAACAGTACATATACAGTGCCTTCAGAAAGTATTCACACCCCTTTTCTTTACATTTTAGTCATTTAGCAGACGCTCTTATCCAGAGCGACTTACAGTTAGTGAGTGCATACATTTCTTTCATACTGGCCTCCCGTGGGAATCGAACCCACAACCCTGGCGTTGCAAGCGCCATGCTCTACCAACTGAGCTACACGGGGGGGGGCCTTGACTTGCTTCACATTTTGTTGTGTTTAAAATGGATTAAATTGAGATTTTTTGGGGTTACTGGACTACACACATTACCCCATAATGTCAAAGTAGAATAATGTTTTTAAAAAAGATTTTTACAAATTCATTAAAAATGAAAAGTTGAAATGTCTTGAGTAAATAACTATTCAACCCCTGTGTTATGGCAAGCCTAAATAAGTTCAGGAGTAAAAATTAGCTTAACAAGTAACATAATATGTTCCATGGACTCCGTGTGCAATAATAGTGTTTAACATGATTTTTAAATGACTATCTCATCTCTGTACCCCACACATACAATTATCTGTAAGTTCCCTCAGTCGAGCAGTGAATTTCAAACACAGATTCAACCACAAAGACCAGGGAGGTTTTCCAATGCCTCGCAAAGGGCACCTATTGGTAGCAGACATTGAATATCCCTTTGAGCATGGTGACGTTATAAATTACACTTTGCATGGTGTATCAATACACTACACCCAGTCACTACAAATATTCAGGCGTCCTTCGTAACTCAGTTGCCGGAGAGGAACGAAACCGCTCAGGGATTTCACCATGAGGCCAATGGTGACTTTAAAACAGTTACAGAGTTTAATGGCTGTGATAGGAGAAAACTGAGGATGGATCAACAACATTGTAGTTACTCCACAATGCTAACCTAATTGACAGAGTGAAAACCAGTGGTGTAAAGTACTTAAGTAAAAATACTTTAAAGTACTACTTAAGTACTTTTTGGGGGTATCTGTACTTTACATTACTATTTATATTTTTGCCAACTTTTACTCTTACTGCACTACATTCTTAAAGAAAATAACACCCAAAAGTACTCGTTACATTTTGACAGGTAAATGGTCCAATTCACACACTTATCAAGAGAACATCCCTGCTCATCCCTACTGCCTCTGATCTGGTGGACTCACTAAACACAAATGATTTGTTTGTAAATTATGTCTGAGCGTTGGAGTGTGATCCTGGCTATCCGTCAATAAAAATAAACAAGAAAATTGTGCCGTCTGGTTTACTTAAATGGTTTATACTTTTACTTTTGATACTTAAGTACATTTGAGCAATTCGAATCAAATCAAATCAAATCAAATCAAATTGTATTGGTCACATGCGCCGAATACAACAGGTGCAGACATTACAGTGAATTGCTTACTTACAGCCCTTAACCAACAGTGCATTTATTTTTTACAACAAAAGTAAAAATAAAACAACAACAAAAAAAAGTGTTGAGAGAAAAAGTGACAGTAGGGAGGCTATATATACAGGGGGGTACCGTTGCAGAGTCAATGTGCGGGGGCACCGGCTAGTTGAGGTAGTTGAGGTAATATGTACATGTGGGTAGAGTTAAAGTGACTATGCATAAATAATTAACAGAGTAGCAGCAGCGTAAAAAGGATGGGGTGGGGGGGCAGTGCAAATAGTCTGGGTAGCCATGATTAGCTGTTCAGGAGTCTTATGGCTTGGGGGTAGAAGCTGTTGAGAAGTCTTTTGGACCTAGACTTGGCACTCCGGTACCGCTTGCCCCGTGCGGTAGCAGAGAGAACAGTCTATGACTAGGGTGGCTGGAGTCTTTGACAATTTTGAGGGCCTTCCTCTGACACCGCCTGGTATAGAGGTCCTGGATGGCAGGAAGCTTGGCCCCAGTGATGTACTGGGCCGTACGCACTACCCTCTGTAGTGCCTTGCGGTCGGAGGCCAAGCAGTTGCCATACCAGGCGGTGATGCAACCAGTCAGGATGCTCTCGATGGTGCAGCTGTAGAATTTTTTGAGGATCTGAGGACCCATGCCAAATCTTTTCAGTCTCCTGAGGGGGAATAGGCTTTGTCGTGCCCTCTTCACGACTGTCTTGGTGTGTTTGGACCATGATAGTTCATTGGTGATGTGGACACCAAGGAACTTGAAGCTCTCAACCTGTTCCACTACAGCCCCGTCGATGAGAATGGGGGCGTGCTCAGTCCTCTTTTTTTCCCTGTAGTCCACAATCATCTCCTTTGTCTTGGTCACGATGAGGGAGAGGTTGTTGTCCTGGCACCACACGGCCAGGTCTCTGACCCCCTCCCTATAGGCTGTCTCATCGTTGTCGGTGATCAGGCCTACCACTGTTGTGTCGTCTGCAAACTTAATGATGGTGTTGGAGTCGTGCCTGGCCATGCAGTCATGGGTGAACAGAGAGTACAGGAGGGGACTGAGCACGCACCCCTGAAGGGCCCCCGTGTTGAGGATCAGTGTGGCAGATGTGTTGTTACCTACCCTTACCACCTGGGGGCGGCCCGTCAGGAAGTCCAGGATCCAGTTGCAGAGGGAGGCGTTTAGTCCCAGGATCCTTAGCTTAGTGATGAGCTTAGAGGGCACTATGGTGTTGAATGCTGAGCTGTAGTCAATGAATAGCATTCTCACGTAGGTGTTCCTCTTGTCCAGGTGGGAAAGGGCAGTGTGGAGTGCAATAGAGATTGCATCATCTGTGGATCTGTTGGGGCGGTATGCAAATTGGAGTGGGTCTAGGGTTTCTGGGATAATGCTGTTGATGTGAGCCATGACCAGCCTTTCAAAGCACTTCATGGCTACAGACGTCAGTGCTACGGGTCGGTAGTCATTTAGGCAGGTTATCTTAGAGTCCTTGGGCACGGGGACTATAGTGGTCTGCTTGAAACATGTTGGTATTACAGACTCAGTCAGGGACATGTTGAAAATGTCAGTGAAGACACTTGCCAGTTGGTCAGCACATGCTCGGAGTACACGTCCTGGTAATCCGTCTGGCCCTGCGGCCTTGTGAATGTTGACCTGCTTAAAAGTCTTACTCACATCGGCTACGGAGAGCGTGATCACATAGTCATCCGGAACAGCTGGTGCTCTCATGCATGCTTCAGTGTTGCTTGCCTCAAGCGAGCATAGAAGTGGTTTAGCTCGTCTGGTAGGCTTGTGTCACTGGGCAGCTCGCGACTGTGCTTCCCTTTGTAGTCTGTAATAGTTTTCAAGCCCTGCCACATCCGACGAGCGTCAGAGCCAGTGTAGTACGATTCAATCTTAGTCCTGTATTGACTCTTTGCCTGTTTGATGGTTCGTCGGAGGTCATAGCGGGATTTCTTATAAGCGTCCGGGTTAGAGTCCCGTTCCTTGAAAGCGGCAGCTCTACCCTTTAGCTCAGTGCGGATGTTTCCTGTAATCCATGGCTTCTGGTTGGGGTATGTACGTACGGTCACTGTGGGGACGACATCATCGATGCACTTATTGATGAAGACAGTGACTGATGTGGTGTACTCCTCAATGCTGTCTGAAGAATCCCGGAACATGTTCCAGTCTGTGCTAGCAAAACAGTCCTGTAGCTTAGCATCTGCGTCATCTGACCACTTTTTTATTAACCGAGTCACTGGTGCTTCCTGCTTTAGTTTTTGCTTATAAGCAGGAATCAGGAGGATAGAGTTATGGTCAGATTTGCCAAATGGAGGGTGAGGGAGAGCTTTGTATGCGTCTCTGTGTGTGGTAGAACATGCTGGTAGAAATTAGGTAGAACGGATTTAAGTTTCCCTGCATTAAAGTCCCCGGCCACTAGGAGCGCTGCATCTGGATGAGCGTTTTCCTGTTGATTTATGGCCTTGTACAACTCATTCAGTGCAATCTTAATGCCAGCATTGGTTTGTGGTGGTAAATAGACAGCTATGAAAAATATAGATGAAAACTCTCTTGGTAAATAGTGTGGTCTACAGCTTATCATAAGATACTCTACCTCAGGCGAGCAAAACCTCGAGACTTCCATTTACTTTTGATACTTAAGTATATTTAAAACCAAATACTTTTAGACTTTTACTCAAGTAGTATTTTACTGGGTGACTTTCACTTTTTCTTTAGTCATTTTCTATTAAGCTATCTTTACTTTTACTCAAGTATGACCATTTAGTACTTTTTCCACCACTGGTGAATACAAGGAAGCTTCTACAGAATAAAGATATTCCAAAACATGCATCCTGTTTGCAACACGGCACTAAAGTAATACTGCAAAAGAAATGTGGCAAATCAATAAACTTTTTGTCCTGAATACAAAGTGTTATGTTTGGGGCAAATCCAATACAACACATTACTGAGTACCACTCTCCATATTTTCAAGCATAGTGGTGGCTGCATCATGTTAGGGGTATTCTTGTTATCATTAAGGACTGGGGAGTTTTTCAGGATAAAGAAGAAACGGAATGGAGCTAAGCACAGGCCAAATCTTTGAGGAAAACCTGGTTCAGTCTGCTTTCCAGCAGATACTGGGAGATGAATTCACCTTTCAGCAGGACAATAACCTTAAACACAAGACCAAATCTGCTTACCAATAAGACAGAAAATGTTCCTGAATGGCCGAGTTACAGTTTTGACTTAAATCTACTTGAAAATCTATGGCAAGACTTGAAAATGGTTATCTAGCAATGATCAACAACCAATTTGTCAGAGCTTGAAGAATTTTGAAAAGAATAATGGGCAAATGTTGCACAATTAAGTTGTGGAAAGCGCTTAGAGACTTAATCCATTTTGAATTCAGGCTGTAACACAACAAAATGTGGAATAAGTCAAGGGGTATGAATACTTTCTGAAGGCACTAATTCATTGCAATTCAATGAATTAGTATCTGTACCAAAATAAAGGCTATTCACTTACAAATAGTGCAAAAGGTATGCTATCTACCATGTAAAAACATCAAATTGTATGTTTGTCCAACACATCTCAACAGATTACCCACTATAGTAGTGTAAACATAAATGTTACCCAATAATACACAATCGACCACAATGACCCCCATTAGCCGTGTTACACTTACAGTAAAATACATGAACATCTAAGCATAAATTATCAGTAAGTGTAAAAACAAAAAAGCAATACGTACCATAAAACTTTTTAATAAATTGAACATTAATCTTGACATGTAATACCCCTGTTTGTTAGGTTTAGGTACTCTTGCTTGTATATTTCTGTTTTTGTATTTGTTTTATTGTTCATAATAATAATACAAATACAAATTAAAAATAAAGCAAGGGCTACACTAGTGCTTAGCATAAGGCTAGGTTAGCTAGTGACCTTTCTAATTAAATGACAAAAACAAATGACAAAAACATAGAACTACAAGGATTCAATAATGCAACATATAAGTATATAAATCGGAGCCTTCATTTAATCAAATAAAGTCATCCGGAGCTTAAAAATGTATATTTATAATATTGAAAAGTCTGCGATGTCGTTTTGTTAGGTTCACCTCCATTTTAAATCCTTTCCACCTAGCGTGGTATCATTATTTATAATGGGGAGACATAGCATTTTCTAGCTTCAACGAAAACAAACCTGTTTAACAGGAGAATTATGAGACGAGAAAGTTGTCTGGTTTCAGGAAAAGTTCTCTCAATAGAATGAGGAAGTGAGGTCATGATCACCAGTGAAAGGTCACCAACCAACAGATCTGCTGGCTCCACCTAGTGGTGCCAATACCTTTCAGTGCATATTAATGCATAAACCTGGAGGACTACAATAATGAAATCAAAGTTATGGATTTTTTTTGTGTGTATTTTACCCCTTTTTTCTCCCCATTTGCGATCTTGTCTCATCGCTGCAACTCTCCAACGGGCTCGGGAGAGGCGAAGGTCGAGTCATGCGTCCTCCAAAACATTACCCGCCAAACCACGCTTCTTAACACCCGCCCGCTTAACCAATGTGTAGGAGGAAACACTGTTCAACTGACGACCAAAGTCAGCCTGCAGGCACCCAACCCGCCACAAGGAGTCACTAGAGCATGATGAGCCAAGTAAAGCCCCCCCGGCCAAACCCTCCCCTAACCCGGACGACGCTGGGCCAATTGTGTGGCGCCCTATGGGTCTCTCGGTCATGGCCGGTTGTTACACAGACTGGGATCAAACCCGGGTCTGTAGTGACGCCTCAAGCACTGTGATCTAGTGCCCTAGACCGCTACACCACTCGGGAGGCCCCCAGTTTTGTGTTTTTAATAAACACAAAACTGTGACCATACATTTTGGGGGTGCGGGGGTGTGTGCTAAGCCAATAAACGAGAGGTTGAAATCCCAAGTGAGGTTACTTGCAAACTTGTCTGCATTATCACGCCCTTCATTATCATATTTCCCAGCATGCTCTATTGCAGTTTGATTTTTAGAATTGCTTCTTTCAATATCTGTATTTTGCATATACATTGATTGATTAATTAATCTGTTAATTTGTCTTATGCTACACAAAGATAAATAACATACACTTTCTAAACCAATCCAATCTTTTAGTTGGACTTGTTGTACCCGTTACTGAAATGGTTGTTCCAGTTTAGATGTATTTGCTTATCTTTCCAACCCTGGCATTCTTTCTGAATGCAGATTGTGGGATTCCACTCTGGCTAAATTCCAATAGAAATTACTTTGATGCTGGTTTTGCTTGAGCTTATGTTGGTCACAAGTGTCAAAAACACAGTGAAGGCTGTTCACCAGCAAAAACACAACAAAGGCTGGTCACCAGCAAAAACACAGCGAAGGCTGGTTGCCAACTAAAACACAACGATAGCTTGTCTACCAACATAACTAGCTAGACCATGCTGGTCAGACCAGCTTGACTATCTATACCATGCTGGTCTGCCAGCATAACCAGCTTGTCACGATCGTCATAAACAGTGGATCCAGCTCCGGGCGTGACCACCACTCTCTCGCTACCCCCCTGTAGCGCCCCTGGTCTGGTCCCGCTGGCTGGAGCTGGACTGGACACCGGTGGAGCGGATTGCTCAGGCTCCGGTGTGGAACAGGCACGAGCTGTGCCGGACTGACGACGCGCACCACTGGCTTGGTGCGGGGACAGGAACGGGCCGGACCGGGCTGACGACGCGCACCACTGGCTTGGTGCGGGGAGCAGGAACGGGCCGGACCGGGCTGACAACACGCACCACTGGCTTGGTGCGGGGAGCAGGAACAGGTCGGACCAGGCTGGCGACGCGCACCACTGGCTTGGTGCGGGGAGCAGGAACAGGCCGGACCGGGCTGGCGACGGGCACCACTGGCTTGGTGCGGGGAGCAGGAACAGGCCGGACCGGGCTGGCGACGCGCACCACTGGCTTGGTGCGGGGAGCAGGAACAGGCCGGACCGGGCTGGCGACGCGCACCACTGGTTTGGTGCGGGGAGCAGGAACGGGTTGGGCCGTACTGGGAACACGCACCACTAACTTAGTGCGGGGAGCAGGAACGGGCCGGGCCGGACTGGGAACACGCACCACTGGCTTAGTGCGAGGAGCAGGAACGGGTCGGGCCGTACTGGGAACACGCACCACTAACTTAGTGCGGGGAGCAGGAACGGGCCGGGCCGGACTGGGAACACGCACCACTGGCTTAGTGCGAGGAGCAGGAACGGGTCGGGCCGTACTGGGAACACGCACCACTAACTTAGTGCGGGGAGCAGGAACGGGTTGGGCCGTACTGGGAACATGCGCCACTAACTTAGTGCGGGGAGCAGGAACGGGCCGGACCGTACTGGGAACACACACCACTGGCCTTGTGCGGGAAGCAGGAATGGGTCGGGCCGTACTGGGAACACGCACCACTGGCTTAGTGCGGGGAGCAGGAACGGGTCGGGCCGTACTGGGAACACGCACCACTAACTTAGTGCGGGGAGCAGGAACGGGTTGGGCCGTACTGGGAACACGCACCACTAACTTAGTGCGGGGAGCAGGAACGGGCCGGACCGTACTGGGAACACACACCACTGGCCTTGTGCGGGAAGCAGGAATGGGTCGGGCCGTACTGGGAACACGCACTACTGGCTTAGTGCGGGGATCAGGAACGGGCCGGACCGGACTGGTGACACACACCACTTGCTTGGTGCGAGGAGCGGGACTGGGTTTCCTCATAAACCGCTCCCTCTGCTGCCTACTCAGTTCCTCTCGCCGTGCCTCTACACTCTCCTTCTCCCTTATCGCCTCCAGTAGCTCCTCCCTCTGACCAATTAACTCCTGCTCCCTCATGACCAATAGCCCCCGTAACCTGGTGGCCTCCTCTCCTAATCCGCCGATACGTCCTGTAGTTGCCTCCAGCATCCCCGTCGTCCATGCCGTGTGCCCCCCCAAAATAATTTATTGGGGTTGCCTCTCGCCTGTCCGACGACGGCACTGTTGGCTCCGTACCTCCTCTCTCGCCAGGGCCTTAACTTTTGCCCATGGCCCTCTGCCCGCGAACATGTCCTCCCAAGACCACCATTCGCCCACCTGGGACATCGCCAACTTCTCCAGTTCCTTACCCGGCGTTTGCTCCTGAACACGCTGCTTGGTCCTTCTTTGGTGGGATCTTCTGTCACGATCGTCATAAACAGCGGACCAAGGCGCAGCGTGATAAGCGTACATTATTTTATTAAGTACACACACCCGAACAAAAACAACAACACGATACGTGAAGTCCTAGGTCATACAACACAAACCTTAACGGAACAAGATCCCACAATAAACTAGTGCCAACCGGCTGCCTAAGTATGGTTCCCAATCAGAGACAACGAGAATCAGCTGCCTCTGATTGGGAACCACCCTGGCCAACATAGAAAACACGAACTAGAAAGAAACACATAGAAAACACAACATAGACACTACACACCCTGGCTCAACATTAAAGAGTCCCCAGAGCCAGGGCGTGACACAGCTAGCCCATGCTGGTCGGCCAGCAGAACCAGTTAGACTATGCTGGTCAGACCAGCTTGACCAGCATAGACCAGCATGGACCAGCTTGGAATTGATGTTGGTCTATGCTGTTTTTTTAGCAGGGACAGTACAGTAGATGTTTAATAAAGCACATTGAAATACGGACACAATTCAATTCAGAAATAGCCTGTCATGCAATATTTTGCTTTGCTCATGGAATGCAGCTCTTCCTGGAATTATGTGTTTGTTTTTTTTAAGGCCGATGTTATCTGGCTATATTTCAATTTAAACGAACGTGAAGAACTTCTAAAGAAAAGACAAATCATTGTGATAATCTCAAGTCATATTCAGACATATTTCTAGGAATAGGCCTACAGAACACTAAGCTTGATATCTCTGACCCTAACTAGGGCTGTGACGGTCATGGAATTTTGGATGACAGTTATTGGTCATATTGGCCAGCCAAATGACCGTGGTCACTGTTATAATTGTTTGAATAGAAGAATAAATTAAATAAATAAATATTGTACTTTTTTTTAAAGACCCACATTTTCTCCTCTCCTCCTGCTGCTGCAGGGAGGGGGGTGTTGCCTAGGCAACCAAATACTTGTTTGCTACAACACCTTCCTTGTTTCAGCAAGGAGCAACAAAGTTTCATCACGTTGTAAAAAGCCCATGTTACCGCTGAAAGGGACTCAACCCCACGAATGCCCGGCCGTCCCGTCTTCAGTCAGCTGTTCATTCCACACAGATGTACACGAGTGAAAATGTCAGACGTCTACAGCGGGTGGTCCCTAAAACACAGCGCGCTGAACAACACTGGTGCCCCTATGCCCAGCCCAGAGCACAACCCACTGAGCCCTGACCCCTCTCTCCTTTTGTTCTGTTGTCGCTCGCCCCCTCGGCTCGCAGCAGGCTGGCACCTATGGAAACATCATGACGCAGTCCCTCTCCACACCTTCAGCCTTACTTTGTGACTCCTTAAGAGATTGAAACCCAAGCCGGCTCCAGATGAAGGCTTTTCTCAGGTCCCTTTGTACTGGAGGACATTCCTCAGATGCACTCCTCATGCCCCTCGGACACGCTGTTGTTAAATCATAATACCACTTATCTCAGCGGTGATTGGATAAGATTTATGTAACTCTTAGAATTCAGGAATAGGAGTTAACAGGGGTAATAGAACTTAGACACTGGTAACACAAACCCTAACCCTTATTACAGCCAACAGGTATAGTGCATTATTACGGGTTATAAGCATGTTATGAGCATTTATTAAATGATTGTGTATCATAACGTTCTCTCTCTTTCTCTCTGATAGGAGGAGATCTGTCCAATGAGCTGGTCCGTCACTTCCTGATTGAGTGTACACAGAAAGGAGTTCGGTTGAAGGGCTGTCCCAATGAGCCCTACTTTGGTGAGTGTCTCTTCTCTAGCACACTTTTCATACTTGGTTGAGGACAGTGGAAAAACAGTGGGGACCTCTGCTGGTTACTCCGTTTAACCAGCTAAATAAATTGAAATGTTCCGGAATGCCCTCTACTGGATAATCAACACAACTGCGCTTCAGACCTTCAGACCTTGTGTTGAAAGCTCATCACCACTGTAAATTGCTATAATGTTTATAGTATGTTTTCTATTGTTTTTGTTTACAGGAAGTTTAACAGCGTTGGTGTGCCAGCACTCGATCACTCCCCTGGCCCTGCCTTGCAAACTCATCATACCTGACAGAGGTGAGAAACTACTTATTAGTATCGTCAACAGAACTGCCTTTACATTCACACAGTAGACAGGGTTTTATTTGAGAAAACATATTGTGTCCTGTGGAAAAGCTAGTTAAATGAACACTACTCTCTCTTCACTCTGTGTAACTAAATGTGGCAGGGCTGGAAATTGCAGTGCAGTTTAAAATGACATATATATGATGCGATTTATAAGCCTGTGCATGCAACTCTTGTCAACTTAGATGAATTGCCTCTATGTGGTAGCCATAAACACATGTCATCAGTGGCAGGGCCAATAGAGAGAGGAGGAGTGAGGGAGATCAGATTTGTTTTAATTCAGTGATATAGCAATGCCTCCTTTATCTCTCCTTTATCCCTATTTTATCCCTTTCTTCATTACATCGTATAGAAAACCTTTTTTTCCCTTTGTCCATAGATCCTCTTGAAGACATGTTGGAGAATACTACTACACAATCTATCACCAACTCTGCTGCTGAGCTGCTCAAACAAGGAGCAGGTAGGGCTTAAATCCCTTTACTAACCACAAATCATCAATAAGCACATGTTTATACAGGTGTATGACTATTAGATTAATCAATGGCGAGTATATTAAAGGCTCATAATTAAGTATTGGGCAACATCAACAACCTTGGTTCCTAAGTGATTGTGTAGATAACATGTATTTGGTCTTGCAGTGTGTAATGTGTGGTTTCTGTGTGTGTTCAGTGTGTAGTGTAGTGTGTGTTCAGTGTGTAGTGTGTGTTTGCATCAGTGTGTAACATGTGTCTTTCTCTGCAGCGTGTAATGTGTGGTTCCTGGGCTCGGTGGAGTTGGAGTCTCTGACGGGGTACCAGGCTGTGCAGAAGGCCACCAGTGTAACGCTGGGCTCAGACCCTCTGGGCTCAGACCCTCTGCCCACCTCCACCGTGGTCCACTTCAAAGTCTCCTCACAGGGTATAACCCTCACCGACAACCAGAGGAAGTGAGTCATGGAGAATACACAGACAGACAGACAGACAGACTAACAAACAGAGACAGACAGACACACACACACACACACACACACACACACGCACACACACGTTATATGTATGGTCACATTAGGAATGCATATAAAGCTAATATAAAATTATACATATATAGTAATATATACTATAATATATACTTCTCTTCTTTCCAGGTTATTCTTCAGAAGGCATTATGCAGTGAACACTGTCATCTTCTGTGCATTGGACCCTCAAGATCGGAAGTGAGTAAAGATGCCAGAATGAACATCATTTGAAATAAAGTTTGGTGGTGCTAATATCATCACCTTATATTGTTTGTATTATGCCTTGCTGACAGTATGTTCTTCCTGTGCTCTTTCCCCTGACCATTCTTAGGTGGAAAAAACATGGCTGCACTTCAGCAAAGATCTTTGGCTTTGTGGCGAGGAAGACGGGCAGTGGGCAGGACAACGTGTGCCACCTGTTTGCCGAGCACGACCCCGAGCAACCCGCCAGTGCCATTGTCAACTTTGTCTCCAAGGTGATGATTGGCTCCCAGAAGACCAAGTAGACCTGCCACGCTGCTAGCTGATTGGCTAATGGGGCTGTTTCTAAAACTGGAAACTGTATTGTACAACCCTCAACCTGAGCGTTATGAACCAGGACTTAATACATTGGACTGGAAGGCAGTGGAAAAGAGTTCCACCCACAGAACTAGAATGAGTTCTGTGAAATTCTATTTCTATGGTTCCACCACCTAAGAATGGGATACAATGAACAGTGGATAACTGGACATTGGATAGATTTCTCTTGATAACGAGCATGCAAAGACTTACAAGTTACAACTCCACCACCTATCCAAGTCAACTCCTGGTCACAGCACAGAGGAAACTGTGGACCATTAGCAGGACAGGAGACTCAATCAAATATTTCTTGAGTCAAATGAAAACTCAAAACTTCCTTTGACTTAATTTTCTAACAGCCTCTCCTTATGATGAGCATTAGGGGTGTGTACGGAGGGAAACATAGAATACAACAGGTATATTATAACATGTGTATTTCATGTTCATTTATTGTTATAGAACTAATACAGGTGTTTGTATTTCTGTCTTGAAGGGGTTTACAGTTTTATGTATCCCAGCTCTTTACAAGTTAGTTACGTATTCCTATTCTCAACATGCTCTGTATGGTGTGATACTATACTATTGGGGACCCTAGAAGCCTGGCATGTAAGGATTTGTCATGTCTAATATTTAACCAAAAAGAAAGAAACAATATAAATAAAGCATTACTCAAGCTATTAAAAAGGGTAATGCAAAATACATTAAATCATAACTTTTCCTTACTTCATGAAAATGCATCACATACTATTTTAAAAGTAATATCTATTGACTTTATGGTCGAACTTTTAAAAAAAAACATCCCTTTACCCCAAACTGATGTTTACCATCCCAATCATGTCCCTTGAACTTTGATGTTGCTAACTCTGGAAATGTATGTGAGTTTAACTACTATCAAAACTAAAATACATCAACATGCTATGATCTGGAAGGGGAGTGTTGGAATTAATTAAACTACAGACAAAAAGTTCATTACTTCAAACTCATTTATTAATTCATTCATTAAAACTTTGTCTGGAAGAATGTTTAAACATTGATACATTGCTGTTGTCTCAAATAACGGTTTTAAATTGTATTTTTGGTGGTATATTATTGCCTCTAACTATATATTGGAATGTCTCAGTGTTAATAAATAAATATATATATATATATATATATATATATATATTTACTGTATAGACATATATAGTGAGGTCGGGCACTGATGTTGGGCGATTAGGCCTGGCTGGCAGTTCTATATATAAATATATTAGATAATAATATTGTATTATATATTTCATTTAGAATTCAGAAAAATATTGTGTTGGAACAGTAGATGATTATTGAGCTAGATGGAAAAGTGCAAAGTGTAAACATTGCCCACCCGAGCTCAGTCAAGCGCAACTTTTGAATCAAATTCTTGTCTAAATTGACTTTCATGATCACTTATATCTTTATGTCAAATAATCTGCACAGGGACCACCTACTACAATACGGCTTTGTTTATATATTATACAGTCATTGTTTATGTAAATGTATTAAAATTTTTCTCATGATGTGCTAGTTATACATTATATATACAAAAGTATGTGGACACGCCTTCAAATTAGTGGATTCGGCTATTTCAGGCACACCCGTTGCTGATAGGTGTATAAAATCGAGTACACAGCCATGCAATCTCCATAGACAAACATTGGCAGTAGAATGGCCTTACTGAAGAGCTCAATGACTTTCAACGTGGCAACGTCATAGGACACCACCTTTCCAAAAAGTCAGTTCGTCAAATTTCTGCCCTGCTAGACCTGCCCCAGTCAACTGTAAATGCTGTTATAGTGAAGTGGAAATGTCTAGGAGCAACAACGGCTCAGCTGCGAAGTGGTAAGCCACACAAGCTCACAGAATGGGACCGCCGAGTGCTGAGGCACGTAGCGCGTAAAATGTGTCTGTCCTCAGTTGCAACACTCACTACAGAGTTCCAAACTTCCTCTGGCAGCAACGTCAGCACAATAACTGTTAGTCAGGAGCTTCATGAAATGGGTTTCCATGGCCGAGCAGCCGCACACAAGCCTAAGATCACCATGCGCAATGCCAAGCGTCGGCAGGAGTGGTGTAAAGCTCACCACCATTGGACTCTGGAGCAGTGGAAATGCGTTCTCTGGAGTGATGAATCACGCTTCACCATCTGGCAGTCCGATGGACAAATCTGGGTTTGGCGGATGCCAGGAGAATGCTACCTGCCCGAATGCATAGTGCCAACTGTAAAGTTTGGTGGAGGAGGAATAATAGTCTGGGGCTGTTTTTCATGGTTCGGGCTAGGCCTCTTAGTTCCAGTGAAGGGAAATCTTAACGCTACAGCATACAATGACATTCTAGACGATTCTGTGCTTCCAAAGTTGTGGCAACAGTTTGGGGAAGGCCCTTTCCTGTTTCAGCATGACAATGTCCCCGTGCACAAAGCGAGGTCCTTACAGAAATCGTTTGTCCAGATTGGTGTGGAAGAACTGCGAGCCAGGCCTAATAGCCCAACATCAGTGCCCGACCTCACTAATGCTCTTGTGGCTGAATGGAAGCAAATCCCCGCAGCAATGTTCCAACATCTAGTGGAAATCCTTGCCAGAAGAGAGGAGGCTGTTATAGAAGCAAAAGGGGGAACAACTCCATATTAATGCCCATGATTTTGGAATGAGATGTTCGACGAACAGGTGTCCACATACTTTTGGTTATGTAGTGTATCATCTACAGTCTGTCCCTCATAATACCTCATAATACCTTTACTATCTCACATTTTGAATAATAATAAAGTGTCATATTGATCCTGCAGCAAGTGACATGAACAGTTAATTTGTATATCAGAAATGGCATTTTCAATGTTAGACGTAAATAAACAAAAGGGAAAAGTAATGTCATTGGTCCATTCAAAAGGGAAAAGTAATGTCATTGGTCCGCTGCGCTCCCGAATGGCGCACTGGTCTAAGGCACTGCATCTCAGTGCTTGAGGTGTCACTACGGACCCCCTGGTTCGATTCCAGGCTGTTTCACAACCGGCTGTGATGGGGAGTCCCATAGGGCGGCGCACAATTAGCCCAGCGTCGTCCGGGTTTGACTGGTGTAGGCCGTCATTGTTCTTAACTGACTTGCCTGGTAAAATAAAATAAAAATTTCTTCTCAAAAAGTAGAGAGAGAGCGAGAGCTGAATGTTTCAATTCAGGTACCACAGAATGATAGAGAGATTTGTTGAGTTTGGCAGTATGTATGATTTTGTATATCTGTTGTTCCACCAGGAAACCAGAAGAGGGTGCTAGTAACACACCCATCTGTAAGAGTCTATGCTGGGGGGTTCTACTAAACTAACATATGGAATTGTTTTAAGATGGTCATACCATGGACCATTTGCTATTTGATTTTGAATTTTAGGACCCCTTTAGGTATAAAAAAAAATATATAAAAAATATATTTGATGAAACATTGAATTTGGCCTTACTGCTATTAGTCCATAGAAACAAATGCATTGAATAACAGATTCCTACATAGTCATAAAAAAATCTAAAGGAAGTCTGTCTTCAAGTGTTTGTCCTATATCTGAGAGATATAAGAAAGATCAGAAAACTATTTATATATATATATATTTACACATATTTAACCCCTTTTTTTAGGCACTAATCTACTTCCATATATACTTCCATTTTTTTTTTACTGGTACGAGTCTTGTGAGGCATGTGTGTATCCATAGAGGGGTCATATTAGTGTGTAGCCCAAACTGTTTGAACGCTACAGACAGAAGTTGGCAAATCAGCGGTACCAAGTTCAGACGAGTCCCGTGACGCTTGTGGGGGTTGTAGAACAAAACGGAGAACACCATTGTGTTCGTGAGAGTTTCCTCTTTCCATAGAGTGGTCATATTTGTTTGGACGCTACAAATGTTTTCGTGAGAAGACCGATTTTCTGGATGTCTCATGGTCTGACAAACATCACTGTAGCTCGGCCACCTTCCACCACAGATGCTGAAGGCCGCCATCTCTAGCTTAAACAGACAGATATTGATGGGGATTTTTTTATTATGCTGATTAGATTTCCACGGGGGTGCGGACATCGCATCTAGGGGGTCAACTAACCTGCACATGAAACCCTTGGGAGAAAGGGTAAGAGAGATTGGATCACAAAATAGAATGCACACATACACACTTGCACAAAAGCAATATTAAAGAATGATTGATTAGAAGATGATCGGTCCTATATTGTCATATGACTGTGTCGGTCCTGGATTGACTTGTGTACTGGATCGATCCTGGATTGTCTTGTGCACTCACTGCACTGTGTTGGTCCTGGATTGTCCTGTGCACTGTGTCGATCCTGGATCGTCTTGTGCACTGTGTCAATCCTGGATCGTCTTGTGCGCTGTGTCAGTCCTGGATAGTCTTGTGCACTGTGTCGGTCCTGGATCATTATGACTATCGCTACAAATCGTGCAAATGTTGATGATGTCACAAGGCAGTTTATTGTCTGATTGGATGATGTACCCTAAAGACAATACAAGAATGTGTCATGTTACACTTGGAGAAATCAGGACGTGTTCCTCTGCTCTCTCTGGTCGGTGCAGGTCTGGACAGGTCTGTCTTTGACTGGCCCGGTGGTGAGACTGAGGTACAAATTGCAGGGTGAGGAGAGTGGAGGAGAGGGAGAAGGTGAGAAGGGAGAGAAACCCCCTCCCCCTACTGTCCTTGGACAAGTGGTGAGTGAAGAATTCCCAGGGAGGGGAGGAAGGAAGTGTAGCTGCCTTATTTAGTCTGAGTGGGCCACAGAGAAAAAGGAATTTGGGTAATCCAAAGTCCGGAGAAGCAGGCAATACTAAAAGAACAGAAGGGAATTCTCTGGGGAGGGTAGATGTTTTACGAGAACAGATTGTGAGATTGCAATATTTCAGACAAGTAATAATAGCATCCTCATTTTCATTTAACAGAGAGAGAGAGAGAGAGAGAGAGAGAGAGAGAGAGAGAGAGCGAGAGAGAGCGATAGAGAATAATTCCCACTCATCGTATGTATTGAGCATATTGTCCATAGGTTTCCATCACAGGGATCAATGCGCGTACCATTCATTAGATCCATCCAGTAGTCTCTTGTACAGAATAACATGCACCATAATTACATGTACTTCTAAAAAGTAATTTTTCAGAATACACTGGACAGAGAGAGAGAGAGAGAGAGAGAGCGAGAGAGAGACCTCTCGTCGAATGTCCATGCATATTGTTCATAATATATTGCGTTCAATCGATTCTAGGAAATACTATAATTTCTCAGAATACACTGGATACTGACCAGGAATTCCTCAACTACCACCACTATTCTGGAACCTCCTACTTTCTGACCCTAAACACAAACCCAATCCCCACTTATGAGTCTCAACCAGGGCAGGGCATAATCGCTGCCATTGTCTTGTGTGTTCTGACCTGCTCAAGCACCCGTTACAGACACTGATTAGGGCTGTCACACGTACAGTAAAAATAAATCCAGCTCTGCCAAACTATTTCACAAGTTTGCACAAGGCTGTTTCTGGGAGGAGCTCTTCAAGTCTGGATTGGTAAGTGGTGGCCCCAGTTCCACAGAACTCCTCCACCTCCCTGCTCCCCTTCTCCATTCACTTGTTTAATTAGGGAGGAGAGGAGGAGGGGATGAAGAGGGAGGGGAGGGGAGGTCCCCTTTCGGAGGAAGAACAAAGGTAGCGTTGCAGTAATAGAAAGTTCAATTTTGGTGATCGCTGCACAATGCCATGCACGTCTTTGCAACCCAGTGCCATGTAAATACATTTTTAGGGTTACTGGAGGCCATTTACCTTACCCTGTAGGAGCTATAGTAGTAGAATTATACATTACCCTACAGCCTAGAGGTTACATAGATGTAGAGGGCAGTGTGCAGATTAAAGGCTTTAACTAATCATATGTAACCATTAACCGTGCAAGAATGTAGGCCTAGATTGCATTTTTACCATTACAGAGATGTAATGTAATATTACAGCCATGTCACGATCGTCGTAGGGAATAACCAAGGCGCAGCGTGATGAACGAACATGTTTAAACTTTATTATCTTTAGTGATAATAGACAACAATAAACAAGAAACGACTCGTGAAGTCCACGGTAACAATGACCAACACGGAACAAGAACCCACAAACACAAAGGGAAAACAGACAGTTTAAATATGGCTCCCAATCAGAGACAACCAACGACAGCTGACACTCGTTGCCTCTGATTGGGAGTCACTCTAGCCAACATAGAAATAAACACAACTAGAACTACCAACATAGAAATCTAACACATAGAATTAACACACCCTGGCTCAACATATAGAGTCCCAGAGCCAGGGTGTGACAGTACCCCCCCCTAAAGGCGCGGACTGCGACCGCGCCTCAACTTGAACAAAACAGGGGAGGGCTGGGTGGGCATACCTCCTCGGCGGCGGTTCTGGCTCCGGCCTTGCCCACCACCCTCCAATAACCCCCCCATAGCGCCCCTGGTCCAGTCTGGCCCCGCTGGATGGAGCTGAACTGGACTTAGCAGGAGCGGTTAGCTTCAGCTCCGTAGTGGAGCAGTAGACCGGTACCTTACCAGGCACCGGTGACCCAGGCACGGGTTGTGCTGGACTGACGACGCGCACCCCTGGCTTGGTGCGTGGAGGAGGAACGGGCCTTACCAGGCTGACGACGCGCACCCCTGGCTTGGTGCGTGGAGGATGAACGGGCCTTACCAGGCTGACGACTCGCACCCCTGGCTTGGTGCGTGGAGGAGGAACGGGCCTTACCAGGCTGACGAAGCACACCGTAGGCTTGGTGCGTGGAGCAGGGACAGGCCGGGCTGGGCTGGCGACGCACCCCGTAGGCTTGGTGCGTGGAGCAGGGACAGGCCGGGCTGGGCTGGCGACGCACCCCGTAGGCTTGGTGCGTGGAGCAGGGACAGGCCGGGCTGGGCTGGCGACGCACACCGTAGGCTTGGTGCGTGGAGCAGGGACAGGCCGGACCGGGCTGGCGACGCACACCGTAGGCTTGGTGCGTGGAGCAGGGACAGGCCGGGTTGGGCTGGCGACGCACCCCGTAGGCTTGGTGCGTGGAGCAGGGACAGGCCGGGCTGGGCTGGCGACGCACACCGTAGGCTTGGTGCGTGGAGCATGGACAGGCCGGACTGGGCTGGCGACGCACACCGTAGGCTTGGTGCGTGGAGCAGGGACAGGCCGGACCGGGCTGGCGACGCACACCGTAGGCTTGGTGCGTGGAGCAGGGACAGGCCGAACCGGGCTGTGGAGACGGATAGGAGACCTGGAGTGAAGAGCGGCCACAACCCGTCCTGGCTGAATGCCTACCTTCACACACTCTGTGTGAGGCATCCGCACAGGACGTACAGGGCTGTGTACCCGTACTGGCATAACAGCACGTGACACTGGAGCAGGATATCCGGGACCGCGGAGAGGCATTGGAGACCACGAGCATTGAGCCGGCACACTCCGTCCTGGCTGCATACCCACCTTCGCACGACACGTGCGGGGTGCTCGTACAGGACTATGCCGGACCACTCGTGGCACAATACGCCGCTCCGCATACCGCGGAACCTGCCCCGTCCCATGCTGCCATGCCTGAGTACGGGAAGTTGGTTCCGCTCTCCATCCAGGCTCCGCCAACCTGCCTTCTGGCCCCCCTAACCCGGTGGCCTCCTCTCCAAATCGCCCTGTGGCAGCCTCCTGCTGCCCAGCCGCCCATGCCGTGTGCCCCCCCCCTAAAAAATTTCTGGGGTTGCCTCTCGCCTGTCCGACGTTGACACTGCTGACGCCGCTGCTCCTCTCTCGCCAGGGCCTTAATCCTAGCCCAAGGTCCCTTGCCCCTGAGCATGTCCTCCCAGGACCACGATTTGCCCACCTGGGCCATCGCCAACCTCTCCATCTCCTTTCCCGGCGCTTCCTCCCATGTCCAGTCCAAGATCTGCCCCTGGACACGCTGCTTGGTCCTTTTATGGTGGGTTCTTCTGTCACGATCGTCGTAGGGAATAGACCAAGGCGCAGTGTGATGAACGAACATGTTTAAACTTTATTATCTTTAGTGATAATAGACAACAAGAAACAACTCGTGAAGTCCACGGTAACAATGACCAACACGGAACAAGAACCCACAAACACAAAGGGAAAACAGACAGTTTAAATATGGCTCCCAATCAGAGACAACCAACGACAGCTGACACTCGTTGCCTCTGATTGGGAGTCACTCTAGCCAACATAGAAATAAACACAACTAGAACTACCAACATAGAAATCTAACACATAGAATGAACACACCCTGGCTCAACATATAGAGTCCCAGAGCCAGGGTGTGACAAGCCATTACCCCATAATGTTTCATTAGTACTTTGCCAACAGAACAACAAGGCTCAACAGTTCCAACACATAGCAGGTTAGGAAGGAAGGACAGAAGGTACTGGGTTGGTATCTGATGGATTGCGGTCATTTAAAGCTTAGGCACTACAGTACTTCATGCCTGCTGCTGTGTTACACTTGACTGAGCCAAAAGTGGAGGTGGTGACCCATTTAGACTGACTGTATGCATGGGGGAGTGTGTTACAGGCCAGACAACAAAGACTTCTAATCACTCCCAGTCTCTCGCTCTCGCTCTACCTCATACTCCACTTCGACAACACTCTTTTTGCGTCCCAAATGGCACCCTATTCTTTTCATAGGGCACCACTTTTGACAAGGCCCCATAGGGAATAGGGTGCACTTGGGATAGACCTGTATGGACTCGACTGACTGACCTCAGGGTCACAACTTGGCCAACATTAATAGACCTGCTCAGGCATGACTGGGCTTACATTAAGTGGACACCGCAGGAAAAGCAGAGCAGTGCGTTGAAGGGTGTCAGAGCTAGTTTGTGTGTGTGTGTCTGTGTGTGTGTGTGTGTGTGTGTGTGTGTGTGTGTGTGTGTGTGTGTGTGTGTGTGTGTGTGTGTGTGTGTGTGTGTGTGTGTGTGTGTGTGTGTGTGTGTGTGCATACAGTGCATTCGGAAAGTATTCAGACCCCTTGACCTTTTCCACATTTTGTTACGTTACAGCCTTATTCTAAAATGGATTAAATAGTTATTTCCCCTCATCAATCTACACACAATACCCCATAATGACAAAGCAAAAACAGGTTTTTAGACATTTTTGCAGATTTATTAAAAATAAAAAAACAGAAATATCACATTTACATAAGTATTCAGACCATTTACTCATTACTTTGTTGAAGCACCTTTGGCAGCGATTACAGCCTCGAGTATTCTTGAGTATGACACTGCAAGCTTGGCACACCTGTATTTGGGGAGTTTCTCCCATTCTTCTCTGCAGATCCTCTCATGCTCTGTCAGGTTGGATGGGGAGTGTCGCTGCACAGCTATTTTCAGGTCTCTCCAGAGATGTTCGATCGGGTTCAAGTCCAGGCTCTAGCTGGGCTACTCAAGGACATTCAGAGACTTGTCCCAAATCCACTCCTGTGTTGTTTTGGCTGTGTGCTTAGGGTCGTTGTCCTGTTGGAAGGTGAACCTTCGCTCCAGTCGGAGGTCCTGAGCGCTCTGGAGCAGGTTTTCATCAAGGATCTCTCTGTACTTTGCTTTCCCTCGATCCTGACTAGTCTCCCAGTCCCTGCTGCTGAAAAACATCCCCACCGTAGGGATGCTGCCAGGTTTCCTCCAGACGTGATGCTTGGCATTCAGGCCAAAGAGTTCAATCTTGGTTTCATCAGACCAGAGAATCTTGTTTCTCATGGTCTGAGAGTCCTTTAGGTGCCTTTTAGCAAACTCCAAGCGGGCTGTCATGTGCCTTTTACTGAGGAGTGGCTTCCGTCTGTCCACTCTACCATAAAGGCCTAATTGGTGGAGTGCTGCAGAGATGGTTGTCCTTCTGGACGGTTCTCCCTTCTCCTCAGAGGAACTCTAGAGCTCTGTCAGAGTGACCATCGTGTTCTAGGTCACCTCCCTGACCAAGGCCCTTCTCCCCCGATTGCTCAGTTTGGTCGGGCGGCCAGCTCTAGGAAGAGTCTTGGTGGTTCCAGACATTTTTTGGTACCCTTTCCCAGATCTGTGCCTCGACACAATCCTGTCTCGGAGCTCTACGGACAATTACTTTGACCTCATGGCTTGGTTTTTGCTCTGACATGCACTGTCAACTGTGGGACCTTATATAGACAGGTGTGTGCCTTTCCAAATCATGTCCAATCAATTGAATTTACCACAGGTGGACTCCAATCAAGTTGTAGAAACATCTCAAGGATGATCAATGGAAACAGGATGCACCTGAGCTCAATTTTGAATCTCATAGCAAAGGGTCTGAATACTTATGTACATAAGGTATTTCTGTTATTTATTTTTAATACATTTTCAAACATTTCAAAAAAACTGTTTTCACTTTGTCATTATGGGGTGTTGTGTGTAGATTCATAAGGGGAAAAATATTTAATCCATATTAGAATAAGGCTGTAACGTAACAAAATGTGGAAAAAGTCAAGGGGTCTGAATACTTCCAGAATGCACTGTATGTGTGAGTGTGTAGGTGCATGTGAATGAGTGTTTGTGTGTGTACGTGTGTATGTGTGTGGTGATTCTATCTCACTCCCAAAGGATACGGCTCTCCACTAGTATCAGAGGTAGTGTGGTGGTTGTGCCATTTAACCTAGATGTGGACTCTCTTTTTGTCTCTTCTGCCTCCCTTTTCAAAGCTCCAAATTTTCAGCTCTGTCTCCTGACTAACTTACCTTTCCAGTAGTTTTAACAGTTTATGTCTTCACATAACATAACAAGTGAATTTCACAACTACTCCCCTGCCTGATTCTAATTCATGCCTAGACATGCTGTAAGCAAAGCCAGCCATAGGCGGCCTTTGATTTGTATGGAATAGTAGGTATTTTATCTGAACTGGGTCCCTATAGAAAAATACAGTAAGCTCAACCAATCAGCTGATTGCCAAATCTGTCAAAGAGGATTATAAGTCTATGAAACTCTCAGCACCCCACTGTGATGACTATAACTCTGGTTCTTTCCTTTCCACGTAGGCAACACATCACATCTCACAGCCACAGACCACCAACACGTCCAAAATAAATGAACCATTGAATGTCCTACGACTGCCAAGTGGAGTTATTCCATCCACCACCTATGATTTGCATGGGGCCTGACTTGTCATTGTCCACCAGCAGAGCACTGCATTTGTGTCTGTGTGAAAACTGTATGTGTGTATTGCAAGTCACCAACAGTCCAAAGGCTACGCACATGAAGCTATGCATTAATGTGCATGGGTATGAGTGTGTGAGTGTGTGTGTGTGTGTGTGTGTGTGTGTGTGTGTGTGTGAGGTGACTATTCCCGCAAAAATACATACGTGTGTACGTGTGTGTGCATACATGCATGCAAAGTACACATTAGTGTGCAAAACTACATATCTAGGCTACCATAAGTGTTCAGTGCATGTGTGTGCATGCATGGGTGCATGTACAGTACATATAAAGATGGGGGACAGCACATGTAGTCTGTCAACGGCTGCTGGTCGGCGCCACTCTCAGCCCACTTCCTTGCAGCTCTGCAAACTGTCAGGCGGGGTGCTAAGAGCTGCTCTCTCTACTCCCCGCACGCATGCAGGCACACACACGTGCACTCTCCCCAACACACACAAGCTCTCCACCATCTTCCCCCATCGCTCTGGACTAATTGAAGCCTTGGGTTGGGCTGTCTACTTGGGCTGGGGCCTGGGCTGGCCTCCTGGAGGGGACCACGACAACACCAGACTAACTACACCAGGACCAGGCAGGCAGGCAGGGTCCCTGCTCCTTGCACGACACAAATTGGCCGCTCCAAAAATAAGACGGGAGGGAAGGGAGGAAAGGAGAGGGAGGGAAGGAGAGGGAGGGGAGGAGAGGGAGGGGAGGAGAGGGAGGGAAGGAGAGGGAGGGGAGGAGAGGGAGGGAAGGAGAGGGAGTGCCTCCAGAAATAGACACAGAAGATGGCCTGGTGGCCTTAATGTATGTCATCTGTCTGTTTGTTTTGGACTGGGCTGATGATTGGATATTGTTGCAGCTGGATTGGATATTGAGACTAGTAGTACGTCTGAGATTGAAATTGAATGGAATGGTTGGCTGGATGAAGAATAAAATACTATCTGCAATGAAATACAGTAACATTATAACATCTCATAATGTATAGGACCCAAGGTATGCACCCACATCAACTTAGAGTAACAGTTTCTATCTTCTTCTGCAGTTTTGTACTGTACAGTTGTAAGAGAGTTATACATTTGGGTCAGTTAAGAGAGGGAATTTGAAAGGCACTCAGACAGAATCAATTATCCTTTGTGTGTGAGAAGGTCACAAGGCTGGGGAGGGAAAACATTTGACTATACCAGACATGTCATGCGATCTACAGTCTCCTTCCTGCAGGATAACCCCCACCACACACACACACACACTACTCTTTCCTAGGTAAAGTCAGGCATGTTCGGCTCAGTCGACCTCCAGCTGATTAAACTATGTGCGTTCCTCTCTGTGAGCTTTGGCGCGCCTTGCAGATTCTTGGGCTTCTTTCGCTGTCTCTGCAGTAACGCCATATGCACATCCACCACACTCGCTCCAAGCCTGCCCATACCGTATCTTCAGACAATCAGAGTCAGGCAGCATTCAGACTCATTGTTTGAATCAAGATTTGATCATGGAAATTGTATGTCAAATGATGTCAATGTTGTTGGTGATGATAATGATGGCTGGGGAGTCTCATTCTCCTTCCCTCCCTCTGTAGCTCAGCTGGTAGAGCACAGCGCT
The DNA here is from genome assembly GCF_020615455.1 of Coregonus clupeaformis. Classification (NCBI taxonomy): domain Eukaryota; kingdom Metazoa; phylum Chordata; class Actinopteri; order Salmoniformes; family Salmonidae; genus Coregonus; species Coregonus clupeaformis. The sequence goes on from NC_059212.1 coordinate 34,374,936, forward strand.
TGTAACGCCAAGGTAGTGGGTTCGATCCCCAGGACCACCCATACACAACAACAACAAAATGTATGCACGCATGACTGTAAGTCGCTTTGGATAAAAGCCTCTGCTAAATGGCATGTTATTATTATGATGATGATGACGGCACTGACTGATAGCAGTAGTCTTCAGTCAGCCTATAGCTGTCTCGACTACAGTAGTAGGCCTACATTCCTACTAAGATTTACAGCTGCTAGTAGTCTCCTCTCAGTAGGAAATAAATAGGGGCAATTCTGCTGTAAATGTGCTCTAAAAACCATGGGCGGAATCGTCCAAATCGTTTTAAAACGGTGGAAAATTGCCTTAGATTAGGAATTGACCGACTGTTGTTGTTGGCCGAGATTGCTTCTGACACCGGGGTATGTTAAACACATGTACAGTAATATCCTGTGTGTGAAAAAGCGCATTCTTCACACTCTGTCTTTATTGAGTGGCTATACTGCCGGACTACATTCCACCCGCAAGCCTCCAATGCGTTCTTCCCTTGCCCAACGAACGCTCTCCTCCTGCGCTATGCGGACTATGTGCAGGTGCTTGAGAGTCGAGAGACCCTTCCAAAAAAAAAAACTCTGACCAGGGAAAGGGGAGGAAAATCAGCACTCTTTCTTCAGCATATGAAACAAATATTTGGCATTCCACTGCGCGGTGCTCTGCTGTAGACTCACACCTGACTGTAAACTGTCGGCGGGAGGCCACGTCTTGTTCGCAATTCATTTGACAGTTGAGACATTTTTAACGTAAAGCAATCGTACACCTTTCTCTTTTCTGCTTTTTATTCTTTTGGAG